>NC_044352.1:30280665-30513304 GCF_007364275.1 Archocentrus centrarchus | reverse complement strand
GTGTCAAACCACCATAATCTTTCTATATTTGCATCCTCGGCTCCCATCTCTCTCACTGTATGTTTACCTTGGCAGCGGCTGTTCTCGGATCAGCTCGGTGTTTCCTTGGCCTCTGCCCCTTCTCTCTACTCTGCCCACTCAGGTTGCACTTCTGCCAACCAAACAGGCCTATACCAGTGGCACTGAGAGAGAAAGAGAGAGCCAGGATGGATGGAGGATGCAGGGCAAAAAGGAGAAAGCAAAGAACATCGGGTAGGAAAAAGTTTTTCATTCAGTGGGAGGCAAAACTTTTAAACTTGCGATGTGAGCTGAAGTTACTGGCCACAGGAGGAGCAGTTTACCCGACTAGCTCCCGTCATGCCAAGTTTGGACGAATTTTTGAAGAGTCACAAAAGATAAAATAAATCTTCTTCCCCATCTGGACAAAGCCAACACTGAAAAAATAAAAACAAACTCTTTCCAACAAACATGTCAGTAAGAAAAGAGTCTCTCAAAGGCTGATTATTATTGGCTAAGGTGTTATTTTTCAGGCAGCAGCTGCTGTTGGTTCCCATTTCATGCTGCCTGAACATAAAAGAAACCCACTGGGTGACATTTTACTGTACCAACTAATGACCTTATAATCACAAATGACTTCCAACTCAGGTCTCAGAAAGCAAGGACAATGCAGCTACGAGAGAAACACTTACACAATGCACCTCTGGTAGGACACAGACATTACTGACACAGATATTATTGGTATAAATAAGTTTAAAGAATAAGAGCTGAATTCTAAGAAGTCGGCTTTTGTTATTGAATTTTTACACTGCAGGAGTATCGAAAAGGTCTCGTGTTGAGCTATATATTTGCCCAGTTGTAGCTGAATTCAGCGTGCAGCTCGTCCAGTAGTTTAAAACTGGTGATTTTCAGCAGTTTGATCCACGGTATGTAGGAAATTAATGAGTATTAAACATCATTCATAATTATTATCAAATGTCAAGTTCAGTTCAATTTTATTTTATTTATATAGCGCTAAATCACAACAATCGCCTCAAGGCACTTTGTATTGTGGGTAAAGACCCTACAATAATACAGAGAAAACCCAACAGTCAAAACAACCCCCTATGAGCAGCACTTGACGACAGCGGGAAGGAAAAACTCCCTTTTAACAGGAAGAAACCAGGAATCGAACCGCCGACTTCCCGCTCAGTAGGTGACCCGCCTACCTCCTAAGCTACAGCCACCCCAGAGAGAGACAGGACAAAAGACATACTGTGGAAGAGAGACAGAGATTAATAACAATTAATGATTAAATGCAGAGTAAAGTATAAAAAAAGAAAATAAGGTGAATGAAAAGAAACAGAGCATTATGTGAACCCCCCAGCAGCCTAGGCCTATAGCAGCATAACTAAGGGATGGTTCAGGGTCACCTGATCCAGCTCTAACTATAAGCTTGATCAAAAAGGAAAGTTTTAAGCCTAATCTTAAAAATAGAGAGGGTGTCTGTCTCCTGAATCCAAGCTGGAAGCTGGTTCCACAGAAGAGGGGCCTGAAAGCTGAAGGCTCTGCCTCCCATTCTACTCTTAAGTATCCTAGGAACCACAAGTAAGCCAGCAGTCTGAGAGCAAAGTGCTCTATTGGGGTGATACGGGACTATGAGGTCTTTGAGATAAGATGGGGCCTGATTATTCAAGACCTTGTATGTGAGGAGAAGTACCGTATTTTTCGGGCTATAAGGTGCACTTAAAATCCTTAAATTTTCTCAAAAATCAGCAGTGCGACTTATAATTCGGTGGCCTTATGTATGAATTCTTGTTGTGCTTACTGACCTTGAAACAATTTGGTACACTGCGCTCAAAAATCTGTCGAAATGTTTTAGTGCGACTTTGGTAAGGGACATTTTCCAGAGCATAAGCGTACAACGGGGGAGGGGGGGTAACACCCAGCGTACGCTTTTCAAATAGTTGAGCGCTGCCGTCTGACCGCCGATGACCGAGGAATCCACACGACTGCACCATTGCGTGGTCTGCAGCGATATTTCCTCCAGTCTGGCAGATCAGTTCAAAAGCCTCATGGAATTCTCTAAAATAGGCCATCATCGAGTCACAAAATGACTCTACTGACAATATTAGACAGGAACAAGCTGCGAGTGCGGCGCCGCAGGTGTGGAAAGCAGTCAAAGCCGCCGGAGATAAATTCAACAAGAAGTGGAAGCATTGTTCAAAAAATAGAAACCGTACGCAGAAAACTGCAGAAAACGATGATGGATTTTATTCTACATGTTCCGGCCTATTTCCATCTATGCTGGCCCGTATATTTGTGCGTAATCTGGCGATCAGCGGCCGGTGCTGTTGCCAACTTTTGTGCAACAAAACTCGTTGTTGGCTGTCTCAAAAGTTGCTAAAGGACGAATCGAGGCCCGGGGGTGTGTGTGTGTGTGCTGTCCACCTCGGTGCCAAAGAGAGGTCCGGGCAGTACCACAGTGTATGAAGGGACGCAGTACGAGCGCTGTATGTACACAAAACACAGTGACAGCGGAGTTTTCAGGTTTCCGGTGTTGAGTCAAAAAGGGATTTCCTTTTTTTTTTTTTTTTTAAATATTTTTTTTTGCTTATATCGGTAAATATATTGGTGCACAGGATTTATGAAGGGCTTATATATAAAATGAAGAAATGACTTGTTTTTACCCTCATTAATAAAGAATATATTGTAGAGTCTGTTAAGATGTTGAAGAAGATGGCGACAGATTGCCAGCAAAAGTTGCCCTTTTATTAACAATTAAATAATTGCTGTGTGCCGCAACCAAAACAAAACAGTAACAACAACAAGACTGACTCGGATAATGACGAGAGGGAACTCGGCATGCTTGATGCCAAACTCGCCCAGCTGTTCAACTCAGACACTGAAGATGAGGAATTTGATGGATATTTGGAAGATGAATGATTTAAAATTTGTGTATTTTTCTGCATTTGTTACAACTGAACAATATTCTGAGTTATTGTGAATGAGCTGAATAAAGTTGGACTTACCTGACCCTTTTGTTTCGCTCTACATATGTTTTTATCATGCGCCTTATAACCCGGTGCACCGTATGTATGAAAATAGACCCGTTCATTAATATTGCGCCTTATAATGCGGTGCGCCTTATGGTCCGCAAAATTCTGTATTTTAAATTCTATTCTAGATTTAACAGGGAGCCAATGAAGAGAAGCCAATATGGGAGAAATCTGCTCTCTCTTTCTAGTCCCTGTCAGTACTCTAGCTGCAGCATGTCAAGTCAGTTAAATTTCATTATCGAGTCCAAAATAACAAATCATAACATAGATTAGGTTAACAGCAGTCTTCTCCTACCAACAATCAGTTAAGCTTCTTTAACAGCTATGGCAAAGTTTTTACTGTATGTAATTAGGTATGCAGACATGGTCAAGACAACCTGCTGAAGCTCAGTGTAGCATGGCTGCTGGTGTCAAACTGTATTTCAGAAAGTGCATATCTACGAGGGTTCTTCTGCATATTCATCTCTGGGGTTTACAGAGAACGGTCCAAAAGAAAAATCCAGTGATCAGCAGTTCTGTGGGTGAAAATGCTGTTGAAGCTTCAGGGGACAATGGCCAGGCTGCTGATAACTGATAGCAAGGCAACCGTAACTCAAATAACCACTTGCTACAGCCAAAGTATGCAGGAGCACAAGGCATTGAACATTGAAGCAGATGGTCTACAGCAGCAGAAGACCACACCCAGCTGCCACTCAGGAAAACAGGAAACTACCACTCACTACACTCACTAAAACAACTGGAGGCTACAGCTCACATGGCTTAAAGACTGGAAATATGTTGCCTGGACTGATGAATCTCAATTTCTTCTGCAAAATTTGGATGGAATTTGGCATAAACAACATGAATGCGCAGTTCCAACCTGCTTTGTATCATCAGTTCAGGCTGCTGGTGATGGTGGTCTAATGGTGTGGCAGATGTTTTCTTGGCACACTCTGGGTACTGTTAGCACCAGCCAAAAATCATTTAAATGCCACAGCCTATCTGAGTACCTGAGTTCATCTTTTTATGACCGTGCTGTACCCATCTTCTGACGGCTCCTTCCAGCAGGATAATATGTCACAAAACAAAAATCATCTCAAAACGGTTTCTGCAGCATGATGATGAATTCATTGCATACAAACGGGCTCCAGGAACCAGACCTCCATCCAACGGAGCACCTTTGGGATGTGGTGGAATGGGAGAGTCGCATCCCAGCTGATAAATCTGCAGCAACTATGAGATGCTAGTATGCCAATATGGACCAAAATCTTTGAGAAATGTTTCCAGCATCCCTTAAGAAGAAGTGGCACTACTTACTTTGTGCTCCTGTGTACCGAAAGTCATTTTTATTGCATTTCCACCCACTACACTACACCCACTACATCAGAGGTCAGAGGAGAAAAGTGCCCACTACACTTTACACCATTATATTGCATCATTTTAAAGACATCTGATATCAGCTCTGCTGTTTTCACTATAGTCAGTCATTTTTGAAGCCATTTTAAAGTCTGTCTTAGTTTGATTGTTGAGTTTGAGATAATTCAACTTTATTATACAATTATAGAATATTCATACTTAGTATTGTAATACCTGTAATTACTGACAGCTACTCTCAGTTGCTACTGGAATTGAAACTTAGCTCTCCTAATATACTGTAGTACACAAGCAGTATACAGAAGGCCAAGTTTTTAGTGTATGCAATTAGAGAGCGAGACAGGCACACTGGTGCAGCTAAGCTTATTATTTCGTGACAGCAGCTGTGCTGTGAGATTGGCTTTATTCACATTTAAAACTGACACTCTGTCCATAGTCTGACGGGCAATCTGTGAACACTGGTGAAGACTATATAAAAAC
The DNA here is from genome assembly GCF_007364275.1 of Archocentrus centrarchus. Taxonomy (NCBI): domain Eukaryota; kingdom Metazoa; phylum Chordata; class Actinopteri; order Cichliformes; family Cichlidae; genus Archocentrus; species Archocentrus centrarchus. Next base: position 30,508,436 of record NC_044352.1, on the reverse strand, counting down.
ACAGACAGCTGCACAGCCTCTACCTCCAACAGTGCATCTTAAGTCTAACAGCAACATTTATAAGTGAGGAAATAACATTTTTGGAATGAGTGATGATGATATTTTACTTCATTTACAGGCATGTTCATTACAGGTTATTAACAAGTATTATGTTTGCTACAAAATAAGAGAATAGAAAATTTTAAGTGAACATTCTGACTAATAAATAACACACTTTGTTTAAAGTGTTCCCATTTGTCAACAGGCAGTGATTGACCTGACAAAAATCAAAGTATCCAAACTGTCCAACAGGTAGCTTACACTCCTCTAACTCCATCTATGATAAATCTACAGTCCACCATTACCTTTCATGTCTCTCTGCATCTTCTCTATCACTGCTTAACACATTTTTAATACTCTATATTGAATCATTAACAAATATTTTCTTAACAATTAGTCATCACTTTCTCTATTTCAGAAGTCGATGATACTGTGAGACGGTTTATGCAGACACCAGCATGTTTGAAGACCTTTCTGGCTTAGTTTTTCTCGGCTGAGAGGTCAGCTCATTATTTGGAACAATGTGTTAGCTTTTCTGTTTGTTAGCTTGCCACAGTTTTAACAAAGAAACTGACATTAACAAAAAAAAAAAAAAAAAAAGTAAAAAAAAAATGGCCAACTGTCAGAGTCATGAGTTGTTTCATGTTTTATGGCTTGCCAACTTGCCAGGGAAGAGAGTGAAAGGAGACAGCATGACACATTTTGGTTTGGTTTCTAACTGTCTGCTTGCTAACTTGCATGGACTGGATCCAGGGTGATACAATAAGAGGACTAGAGCAGGCTGCCCCCTGCATATACTGCTGCAGATAGACTGTATCCCTCTGACTATTAAACTAGTGGAGGTTATAACGAAATGCAAGCAGCTTTATCATTGTGTAACCGGCGCCACACTGCCTCTGCACTCCAGGCTGCGGCAACCTCTCTGCGTTGTGTTGGCAATAAAGAATTAAAGGAGTCGTCTGTTTCTTTGCCGACTGAGGCAGGTTTATTCTCCCACATCTGTGTGAATATAAACGCAAATTTAGTACAGCGACCTCATGGAGCTTCTGCATGCACGCCCTCTCCTCTCATCAGCGCCTCTTGCCGACTGAGGAGAGGGAGGCCCGAAACCACCGGAAGTGACATGGAAGGGAAGTCGAAGTGACATAACAAAATAAAAGCTCCCAAAACATAACATAGAAAACAAATACATACATATATATGAAAAATAACAACAAAACCAAATAACAGGGGATGGATTCTTGGTGGAATATAAAAAAATATCTTAACATTTTAAATACACCCGCTACATCCACCCCTCCTTGATTTCACCAAAATCCAGACCACACAGGAGTAATCCAGCTAGCACACAGGGACAAGATCACACAGTCTCCGGTTACCTGACATGGGATTTAAACTCTGAGGTCTAAGCTCTAGTCTCAGCTGTATAAGCCACCTATGGAATAGGTTCAGAAAGAGCACAAGGGTGATCAAGCCTGAGCCTTTCTTAGATTGATATGATGCCGTTTACACCACACAGTCCCAGCCACTTTTCAATAATAACATTGTCCCATCAAAAAAAACATACAGGATCTCTGAGCATCTGGATTTAGTTTCTAGAACAGTGTAAGAAGAGACTTAGATCTTCTACTAAGAGAGTTTGTCAACTGTCTCAAATCAAAAGGCCTTTGAACCATAGACTCTATGAATCGATTAACCCTCTTACTAACTCTACCAGCTCGTGTCGTGATCACATCCCCTGGACCTGCTGGCAGTTTTACTTGTGGGTTTGTGTCAGTGACTGGAGCTGTGAGTAGTGACTTGGTCTGTGTGCCATCACCCATGTCTGACTGTTCTGCCTGAACATTTGAAGTCTCTAGCTGTGTCTCCAATAGAGATGGGTCGTGTAGGTCTGGTTCTGCCACCAAGCTGCCCAGGTCAGTGTCTCTCTCAGAGTAGTTCTCTCCTTTGGTGGAACACTGAGTTGAACCATCTGCAGAAATCCCTCCAGTACCCTGACTTGACTGATCCAGTCCTGAGAGTCCCTCACTCAGAGTCTCCTGACTCTCATCATCAGCCGAGTTAATCCAAGCACTTACTCTGTCCTCTACATCCTCCTCAACCAGGGAATCTAAGCAGTCTGATGTACATGACCCCTCCTCCGATCCAACGTCACACATTTCAGCTGTAACCACAGGCAGGAAGCTGATATCCAGGACTAGGTTGCGATGCACCACCTTAATATTGCCTTTATCGTCCGCCAACTTGTATGTGTGAGTTTGTACATTCCTGTCCTTGACTGTGTACACTGTTGCATCCCACCTGTCAGCGAGTTTCTTCTTTCCTCTTTCGCCCTTGTTTGCAATGAGCACTCTGTCTCCTATGTTCAGGTGAGTACCCTTTACTTTTTTGTTATATCCTTTTGCCTGTTTGTCTTGTTCCTTAATAGCATGTGCTTGAGCTATCCTAGCTGCCTCATGAAGATGCGACATGAGTGTTCTCACATAGCTTCTGTGATCAACAACTGCAGGATCACAAAACACTTGTCTGAACATCACATCAACAGGGAGCCTTGGGATGCGGCCAAACATAAGTTGGAATGGGGCAAAACCAGTGGTCTCATGCACTGTTGCATTGTATGCGAACGTCAGAGTCTGTATTTGTTGAGGCCACTTGTGTTTCTCTTGGAGGGGCAAAGATCTGAGCATGTTACCAAGTGTCCTATTAAACCTCTCAGTCCCTCCATTTCCCAAAGGGTGATATGCTGTGGTGTGTGATTTGGAAACTCCTGATAGTCGGAGCAATTCTGCTATCAGTTCACTTTCAAAATTCGCCCCCTGATCGGAGTGAATCCGTTCAGGAAACCCATATACACAGAAGACATGGTCCCATAGTTTCTTTGCCACCTGTTTTGCAGTCTGGTTTGTGCAAGGAAAAGCATGAGCTAACTTAGTGAAATGATCTGTAAGGACAAGAACATCCACTGAGCGCTGCTTGCTGTCCTCTGCGCTCCAAAAATCCAGACACACCAGCTCCATAGGGGCAGAGGTTCTGATGCTCTCCAGTGGGGCTCGAGCAGACGGTTCTGGTGTTTTGGCTAGGATGCACCTCTGACAGCATTTGACATACTCTTTTATGTCAGACTCCATCTTTGGCCAAAAGAATCGCTGTCTTGCCAGGTGCAGAGTCCTTGTCTGCCCTTTATGTCCTGCGATGTTGTGAACACCATGCAGTGCCTTCCCTTTAAGACTGTCAGGCAAAACAAACTGATGTCTCTTTTGTTTGCTAATCGGGTCTTTTGTAATCCGATAGAGGATTCCATTCTGGATTTTGAGCCTCTCCCACTGTTTGAACAGCACCATAGTTTTTGCATCAAATCCTGCCCTTTCACGCCTGGAAGGTCGCCTCCTTCTGGTGACAAATGGTATGATTTTAGAGACAGTGGGGTCAAGCTCCTGGCTGCGCTGGAGTTCCTCTAAAGTGAACGCAGGAAGAGTATCCTGCCCTGAGAGCAATAGATCCTGAACTGACTGGATCAGTTCCACAGCTCTTGTCTCAGCAGACAGGACCCACTCATCATGCATATCCAAGATCGCCTTGGCATCCATGGCTTCACACCGGGGCTGGGAACTGTCAAGCTGTCGTTCCATAGCACGGCAAGCTGACTTGCTTACTCGCTGACCCTGGACCTTTAAGCGGAAGGTCTTTTGAACACCATCAGAGCTGATAGCCTCAGACTCAGCAAGAAGGTGACTATACTGCTCAGTGATCAGCCGATGGCTGACTGTTGTTGCAAACGGGTCTCTACTGAGAGCATCAGCAACAATATTCTTGGTGCCAGGTATGTGTTTCAGGTCAAATGTGTAGGGGGCGAGCTTGGACACCCAGCGCTGCTCACAAGCATCGAGCTTTGGTTTTGTCAAAATGTATGTGAGAGGGTTGTTATCTGTCCATACTGTAAAAGGATGACCTTTTAGCCAGTGACTGAACTTCTCACATACACTCCATTTCAGGGCCAGAAACTCCAGACGGCATCAGCTCCAGGCTCCTGAGGTGCTGCGCAGATCAGCTGTGTGGCATCATGGGATACATGTTCAACCTGAGCTTGAAGCTGGGGAAAGTACCACAACTGTGGAAGACCTCCTGTGTGGTACCGGTACCAAAGACCAAACATCCAAAGGATCTTAGCAGCTACAGGCCGGTAGCCCTGACATCGCATCTAATGAAGACCCTCGAGAGGCTGGTCCTCAACCATCTACGCCTCATGGTGTCGTCTTCGTTGGACCCGCTGCAGTTCGCCTACCGGCCTGGCATCGGGGTGGATGACGCCATCATCTACCTCCTGCACCGAGCTCTGACCCACCTGGAGAAGCCTGGAAGCACTGTGAGGATCATGTTCTTTGATTTCTCCAGTGCTTTTAACACCATCCAGCCAGGACTTCTGAGAGACAAGCTGGAACTGTCAGGAGTGGACCACCACATCTCCGAGTGGATACTGGACTACCTCACTGACCGCCCACAGTATGTGAGGACACAGGGCTGTGTCTCTGACAGGCTGGTCTGCAGTACGGGGGCCCCACAGGGAACTGTGCTGGCACCGTTCCTCTTCACCCTCTACACTGCAGACTTCTCCATCAACTCCCCACGCTGCCATCTGCAGAAGTTCTCTGACGACTCTGCCATAGTTGGCCTCATCACAGGTGAGGATGACTCAGAGTACAGACAGTGGACTCAGGACTTTGTGGACTGGTGCCAGCGGAACCACCTCCTGATCAACGCCGCTAAAACCAAGGAGCTGGTGGTGGATTTCCGCAGGCGCAGACCCACCACACGGACACCGGTGAACATCCAGGGAGTGGACATTGAGATAGTGGACTCTTATAAGTACCTGGGTGTTCACCTAAACAATAAACTGGACTGGACTCATAACACTGATGCGCTCTACAGGAAGGGTCAGAGCAGACTCTACCTGCTGAGAAGGCTGAGGTCTTTTGGAGTGCAGGGGACACTCCTGAAGACCTTCTATGACTCTGTGGTGGCATCAGCCATCTTCTATGCAGCAGTATGTTGGAGCAGCAGCTTATCTACAGCTGAGAGGAAGAAGATAGACAAGCTCATCAGGAAAGCCAGCTCTGTCCTAGGATGTCCTCTCGACTCAGTGCAGGTGGTGGGAGACAGAAGGACTCTGACCAAAATAACATCACTGATGGACAAGGTCTCCCATCCCATGCATGAAACTGTTGCTGAGCTGGAGAGCTCCTTCAGTGACAGACTGCTGCATCCTAAATGCACAAAGGAGCGTTACCGCAGATCCTTCCTCCCAGCAGCTGTAAGACTTTATAATCATCACTGCTCCCAACAAAAACCACAATAACCTACACAATGTAGGATAATATATAACATACTGTAAGTAGCCCGGCCTGTTAAGGTTCAACACACAGGCACATCATGTACATTGTATATAGTGTTATTATTAGTAGTATTAAGGTTAATATTGTTTGTTGATTTTATATATATTTATATTCTTTTCTTAGTGTGAATTATTATATTTTTACTTATATTTATAATAACTGCGGCTGCTGTTACACCCAAATTTCCCCTCTGTGGGACAATAAAGGCTGTTTCTTCTTCTTCTTCTTCTTCTAATCTGTGAGCTGGATATTTCTTTTGAGAGCTGCTCAAGGTCTTACTAGCGAAAGCGATCGGACGGGCTTTCTGTTGTCCAGTAGGCACTTGTGACAACACAGCGCCAAGCCCATCCAGTGACGCATCAATGGACAATATCAAGGGCAAGGAAAAGTCTGGATGTGTGAGAACAACACAGTTCAACAGTCTCTCTTTCAGGTTAAACAGAGCTGCGTCACATTCATCTGTCCAATCAGAAGGCTTCAGCTTTCTGTATACACCTGCATTGGTACTCATTTTGACTCTCCCTCTCCTTTTTTGTCCAGCAGTGAGGGAAAACAGAGGCTTAGCTATGGAAGAGCAGCTAGGAATGAAATGCTGATAATAGAATACCATTCCCAGGAATGATTTGATCCTCCTCACTGATGGTGTGCAGCCATCGTCTTCCATCAGGTCAGTCTTTGTCATCTTTGCTATGACCTCAACTTTTGTTGGATCCACAGCCACTCCATTACCATCTATGATGTGACCCAGGAATTTGACTGAAGATCGCATCAGATGGCATTTCTTGGGACTCAGTTTGAGGTTATGGAGGCGCAGCCGTTGAAACACAGTCTCCAACCGCTCCAAAGCCTCCTCCTCTGTTCGAGCAAACACAAGCAGATCATCAAGATAACACAATAGACTGCTGAAGTTCAGATCCCCAAATATACTGAGCATCATTCGCATGAATGATGCAGGGCTATTACAGAGACCTTGAGGCATCCTGTTGTACTCATACAATCCCATTGGGGTTGTGAATGCTGTGTATTTCTTATCTTCCTCGGCCATAGGAATGTTATAAAACCCTGAGGTCAGGTCCATGGTACTGAAGAAGATGTTTCCACCCAGAGCAGCAAGGCAGTCGGACTGATGTGGCAGTGGGTGTGCATCCTTGAGAGTCCTTGCATTCAGCCACCGGAAATCAGTGCAGATTCTCAAACCGCCATCCTTTTTCCACACTAACACCAGTGGTGAAGCATACTCACTCACTGACTTCCTTATGATTTCCTGTTCCTCCATCTCAGACAAAACTTGTCGCAACTTTTGATAATGCGCTGGCGGCACTCTGCGATAGGGGATGCGAAATGGTCTCTCATCAGTGAGCCTGATGCGATGTACAAAGCCCCTAGCCTCTCCACAGTCTAGTGTGTGCTTGGAGAAAATGTCATTGTAGCTTTCGAGCAGTTTGACCAACCTTTCCTTCCCCTCTGGACCAGCATGGCACAAAGCAATGTCAATTTCACTAAGTCCAACCTGTTCTAGCCTCTGTTTGAGATCTGTGGGCTTGGTGTTATCACTCCTCTCCTCCTCCTCAAATTTTGCAGGTTGACACATGCCCTGGAAAACTCCAAAATCCTCCACGGCAACACAAGGGGATACATCAGCCAGCTTTGTGTTTCTCTTTAGAGTGATGGACTTGTCTGACAGGTTGGTGACTTTCATGGGAACCCATCTATCGCCCCACAATGGTGTGATAATGCGGCCAACCATTATATTACGTGGCATGGACTTGGATGAGGTGGGTTCAATAATCACTGTACTTCCTGGTGACATAGGGACCTTATTTGGTAGCTTACCCCAAACTAGATGTTCCTGTCTTGCTAACAGGGTGACTGACTGCTGGAGCTTGACTGTGCCAATCTTGTCTGGGAGTTCCTCACCCTTCCAACAAGATGAGTTGGCCATGAAGTCAAGGAACTGCTCACACTCTGGAGGGAGATTGCCATTAGAGACTAAGTGCCAACAGTCACTGGTTATTTTCAGTTGACGCATAAGAAACCTGATGACATTTGTGCCTATGATTAAATCATCTCGTTGACCTGGCACTACAAGGATGGGAACCACACAGGTCTCACCATACCGTTTCATTTCAACCTCATACATGCATTTGGGCTTACTGAGTGCACCACCACAGCCTACCAGCACAATTTCTTGAGTCAAAGGAGTGGGTTCAGGCAACATACTCTCACTCAACATCTTCTGCTCTGTTTGCTCACTGAGTGTGCAGGCCATGGAGCCAGAGTCAAGCATGCCCTGCACATGGTGTTTGTTGTTAATACTGACGGGTGTGTAAAACAGCTCGTCAAAAGGGCCGACTCTCTGTGTATTTTGTACTATCACTTTAGCACCAACTGGCACTGCTGCACATGCTTTTCTGTAGTGCTGTTCAATATTGTCACTGCTGAGGGTTTCTTCATCTGTGCCCACACATCCCCTCACCCAATGCGGGCCAGCTAGTTTAACGGCTGGGGGCCTGGGGTTTGGGAGGCAGGATGCCTTTGAACAATCGGGCGATGAGGGCAGTTTCTTTTAATATGGCCTGGCTCAAAGCACGCTAGGCATAGGTGTTTCTGCCTACAATGTGTGAGAGTGGAATGTTCTGAGGACTGGCACACTCTGCAGGATCGGTGGTGAATTTGACCAGAGGGTATTTGCTTGTCTATAGCCTGGCTGTTTTGTGAGAGAGCATGGTCAAAAACGCTAACTAGCATTTTCAGGCAACTGTCATTACAAGGGGTCTTGACTGTCTCAGTCACAGCCTGCACTTGTGTCTCCCCTCGATGCACTGGTGTTGTTAGACCATCAACCGCAGATACCTGGACATTAGACTTAACTGGTGTCGGGGACTTTGATTCAGAAAGCATGTGTTCTTTCATCTCAAGCTGGTAGCGATTCACGTGCTCCTGAATCTCACTGACTGTCCACTTATCTGGGGCTTTAAGCTTCAGAATAGCAGCAAGGGTCGGATCAGGACAGTGCTTTACAAACATCATGGCTGCCTCCTGGCATGGATCCTCTATGCGTCGTCCGAGCCTTTTCAAACCCTCCTCCGCTGAATCAACTGCCTTATTCAGTCTGACCCAATATTCTACAGGGGTTTCTCCTGGGACTGGAACTGTGCTGTAGAAATCAGCCATGGGCATGCATGAATAGGTCATGTCACTAAAATGTTGCCTGAGTATGTCATAGATGACATCTGGATTCTCCTGAGGCTTTAATGATGGACTGCTCCTCAGAGTTATCCTTACAATGTCTTTAGCTTTACCCATTAACTTGAACATCAGCTCTGGGTATTGTTCCTGAAGAGGCACAGCTCGTTTCTTGAAATACATTCTCATTGACTCCTCCCACTCACAGACCGTATGCTTATCTGACCCATCTCCTCTGAAGATTGGGGGTTCTGACTGGAGAACTAGCTTCGCCCCACTCAGGTTAAGGTAAGTAGGCTCACTGGGTAACTGGCTCACACTGCTCTGAGCTTGTGTGCCTCTGTTCTCCCTTTCTCCACATTCCTCCTTTAACTGATCCCGAATGGTCTGCCCCACCTGTTGAGCAATTTGGGTTATCAAGTCATTTAATGCTGGGTCAACCATGGCTGTGGGGTCAGAGAATGATTTGTCTTTACCACTACTACAAGGTGTACGCCCAAGTATACGAGTGGAACAGAAAGCTGGGGAACCTGCACTATGAACTGGTGTAGCAGGCAACCGTTCTATTAACCTCCCTCTTCCTATGGCAATGTTGGGACAGACAGTTGGAGCTTCTCCCTCATCCATTTTATCAATCACATATATGAGTTTGCACTATATGTACAATGCAAAAAAAAATGAAATGCACCTCAAAAATAGAAAACACAAAACTACTGCACAAAACACAGTGTGTGAACTGTTCTGGAACTCTTAGCACTCATAACCACACACAGACATCAACTTAAATATATCTGTGACAGCAACCTCTGGTGACCAATCTGATGTTGATCCACAGCTCCAGGAAACACGATGAACCAATCTGAAGCGATGTGGATCCGGGTCACGGCACCACTGTAACCGGCGCCACACTGCCTCTGCACTCCAGGCTGCGGCAACCTCTCTGCGTTGTGTTGGCAATAAAGAATTAAAGGAGTCGTCTGTTTCTTTGCCGACTGAGGCAGGTTTATTCTCCCACATCTGTGTGAATATAAACGCAAATTTAGTACAGCGACCTCATGGAGCTTCTGCATGCACGCCCTCTCCTCTCATCAGCGCCTCTTGCCGACTGAGGAGAGGGAGGCCCGAAACCACCGGAAGTGACATGGAAGGGAAGTCGAAGTGACATAACAAAATAAAAGCTCCCAAAACATAACATAGAAAACAAATACATACATATATATGAAAAATAACAACAAAACCAAATAACAGGGGATGGATTCTTGGTGGAATATAAAAAAATATCTTAACATTTTAAATACACCCGCTACAATTGCTCATGATGTCCAGAAAGCTCAGATATACTTGAAATGCATGCTCACACACAAACACCCACACACACCCACAGCCACAAAGGACATCACTAGTGATGGCACAAAACTTGACATCAGAGGCTGCAGAGAATTTTCATATTCATAAGAGTGAAATATAAATGAGCTCTGCATGCATGAATACTATGGCACAGTTACAGATTCAAATAAATTAAACATTAATATTTACATTTGCAACAAAGTGGATATTGCACTTCCACTCACGTTAAATATTGTATAAAGGGCATTTGTGTTCAGGCACACATTGATTTGGTTTGAAAATGAAGGGTGTGTTTACAAAGGCTTTGAAATGCTATAAAAACCTTATACTGTGAGACTGGCTAGAAGGTTTCTGCTCTGATGTAGAGCAAAAAGACATTTGACAATGTAATATTACATCTGTTATTCTTGCTAACTGCTTTCATTGCTTTAACAGCAGGTGATGCCTGTGCACAGTATATATCAACCACATTCCTAGTCCCATGACGCTTTTTGCAAATTATACATGTAACCTCTGACTTCCTGTTTCCAATGATTAAGAAGGATCTGTCACTTACAAGATATCGTGATTGATCTTTTACTAGCGAGCTTTATGACAAAGTAATGGTCTCAGATGATTTTCAGGAACTGATTTCATTAGTACCTGTGATAAAATGATAAACAAGCTGTAATGCTTGAGGTTATTACTACTTCCATCACAACATAATTGGATGTGTTTTATTCAAGGACACCAGGACATTGCTTCTATCAGAGAAGATAATCACAAAGTTCAGACCACTTTACTTTTTTGCTAAACTGAAAAGCCTAAACAGAACAAAGCAATGCTAAGCTAACTTAGTTTGTTACTGCTACCAAGGTTAGCCTCCCATCACATATTAGTAAACTACCCCTAAACAGTTTTTTTTTTTTTGTTTTTTGTTATGCAGCAAGCTGACTAAGAAGATTGTCACCCTTTTCCTCTTTGAACTGTGAAGTTAATGCTAATGTTGAAATTTTAAAACCATGTGCCTGGCATTAGGAATGTGCCAAAGTAACCAGATAAAACAGCAAACAAGTTTATTTTCCAGTGTTACGTGTTAATCTGGCATGTTGTCTTCACCTATCATTTCATTTGCACTTAATTGCTAATGTAAACCTACAGCGTGCCTCTTAGATGCCAGTCACACAGACCAGTTAGCGACCAGCTGGCAAACACCAGTCACTACAGAAAAATTTTTATTCCCCAGCAAGTTGCTGGCAGTTACTGTGAAATATATTTCTAGAGACTTGTCAACAACCCTCTGGGAACAACTGGTTGCTATGGAAAAATGTGAATTCTCCAACCATTGGCAAGTGGTTGGTTGAGGTTGCCTGCTAACACTGAAGAAGAAGAAGAAACAGCCTTTATTGTCCCACAGAGGGGAAATTTGGGTGTAACAGCAGCCGCAGTTATTATAGATATAAATAAAGATATAATAATTTACACTATTAAGAAAAGAATATATATAAAATCAACAAACAAGATTAACCTTAATACTACTAATAATAACACTATATACAATGTACATGATATATTATATATTATCCTACATTGTGTAGGCTATTGTGGTTTTTGTTGGGAGCAGTGATGGTTATAAAGTCTTACAGCTGCTGGGAGGAAGGATCTGCGGTAACGCTCCTTTGTGCATTTAGGATGCAGCAGTCTGTCACTGAAGGAGCTCTCCAGCTCAGCAACAGTTTCATGCATGGGATGGGAGACCTTGTCCATCAGTGATGTTATTTTGGTCAGAGTCCTTCTGTCTCCCACCACCTGCACTGAGTCGAGAGGACATCCTAGGACAGAGCTGGCTTTCCTGATGAGCTTGTCTATCCTCTTCCTCTCAGCTGTAGACAAGCTGCTGCTCCAACATACTGCTGCATAGAAGATGGCTGATGCCACCACAGAGTCATAGAAGGTCTTCAGGAGTGTCCCCTGCACTCCAAAAGACCTCAGCCTTCTCAGCAGGTAGAGTCTGCTCTGACCCTTCCTGTAGAGCGCATCAGTGTTATGAGTCCAGTCCAGTTTATTGTTTAGGTGAACACCCAGGTACTTATAAGAGTCCACTATCTCAATGTCCACTCCCTGGATGTTCACCGGTGTCCGTGTGGTGGGTCTGCGCCTGCGGAAATCCACCACCAGCTCCTTGGTTTTAGTGGCGTTGATCAGGAGGTGGTTCCGCTGGCACCAGTCCACAAAGTCCTGAGTCCACTGTCTGTACTCTCAGTCATCCTCACCTGTGATGAGGCCAACTATGGCAGAGTCGTCAGAGAACTTCTGCAGATGGCAGCGTGGGGAGTTGATGGAGAAGTCTGCAGTGTAGAGGGTGAAGAGGAACGGTGCCAGCTCAGTTCCCTGTGGGGCCCCCGTACTGCAGACCAGCCTGTCAGAGACACAGCCCTGTGTCCTCACGTACTGTGGGCGGTCAGTGAGGTAGTCCAGTATCCACTCGGAGATGTGGTGGTCCACTCCTGACAGTTCCAGCTTGTCTCTCAGAAGTCCTGGCTGGATGGTGTTAAAAGCACTGGAGAAATCAAAGAACATGATCCTCACAGTGCTTCCAGGCTTCTCCAGGTGGGTCAGAGCTCGGTGCAGGAGGTAGATGATGGCGTCATCCACCCCGATGCCAGGCCGGTAGGCGAACTGCAGCGGGTCCAACGAAGACGACACCATGAGGCGTAGATGGTTGAGGACCAGCCTCTCGAGGGTCTTCATTAGATGCGATGTCAGGGCTACCGGCCTGTAGCTGCTAAGATCCTTTGGATGTTTGGTCTTTGGTACCGGTACCACACAGGAGGTCTTCCACAGTTGTGGTACTTTCCCCAGCTTCAAGCTCAGGTTGAACATGTATCCCATGATGCCACACAGCTGATCTGCGCAGCACCTCAGGAGCCTGGAGCTGATGCCGTCTGGACCAGCAGCCTTTCGCACCTTGATCTTACATAGCTCCTTCCTCACATGATGAGTTGAGAGGGACAAGATGGAGGTGGGGGATGGGGGTTGTGAGATGGAGTCCTCAGAAGTGAAGGGGGTGGGTGATGGCTGAGAGCTGAGAGGTGTGAGGTCCCAAGAAGAAGAAAGGTTGGCAGTCATTAAAGATGGTGGGGCTGACAGCAGGGGGGACTGGGCTGGGGGAGGGGTGGGTGGCTGGTCAAACCTGTTAAAGAACTGGTTCAGGTTGTTAACCCACTCTAAGTCTCCCACAACCCTAGGGCTTGGTTTGTGGCCTGAAATTGATTTCAAACTCCTCCAAACCCCACTGATGTTGCTCTGCTGTAGCTGGTCCTCCATCTTCTTCCTGTAGATGTTTTTTCCATCCCTGATTTTCCTTCTCAGATCCTTCTGCACGGCTCTCAGCTCCTCCTTATTTCCTGATCTAAAGGCTCTCTTCTTCTCCTTCAGGAGAGCCTTTATTTCAGAGTTGATCCAGGGTTTGTTGTTTGAAAAACACCGTACCCTCCTGGTGGGCACAGTGTTTTCCACGCAGAAGTTGATGTAATCAGTGATGCAGTCCGTGATGCTGTCGATGTCCTCCCCATGAGGGGCACAAAGCTCTTCCCACACAGTGGAGCTAAAGCAGTCTCTCAGAGCTTCTTCAGTCTCCTCAGACCATTTCTTCACTGTGTGTGTCACAACTGGGTCTCTGTGTACCAAGGGTTTGTACACAGGCTGGAGATGAACCAGGTTGTGATCTGAGCCCCCCAGGGGAGGCAGAGGTGATGAGCTGTATGCCTCCTTGATGTTGGCATACAGTAGATCCAGTGTGTTGGTATTCCTGGTGTGGCAGGTGACATACTGGGTGAAGGTGGGGAGAGTGGAGGACAGGGAGACGTGGTTAAAGTCCCCTGAGATCAGAAAGAGGGCCTGTGGGTGCTGTGTTTGGAGTCTGCTGGTAGTAGCATGGAGGACATCGCAGGCTGCAGCAGCGTTAGCAGAGGGCGGCACATACACAGTTATCACAATAACATGTGAAAACTCCCAAGGAAGATAGTGCGGTCTCATACTAACAGCGAGCAGTTCAATGTCCTTACTGCAGAGCGTCTCTTTGATGGTTAGATGTCTGGAGTTGCACCATCTATCGTTCACAAACACAGCCAGACCCCCGCCCCTCTTCTTACCACTCTCCTTGGTTCTGTCGGCACGGATCAAATGAAAGCCGTCCATGTTTATGTGTGAGTCCGGGGTTAGCTCGGTTAGCCACGTCTCCGTCAGGCACATGAGGCTGCTCTCCCGGTAGCTCCTTTGATGTCGCGTTAGCGCTGCCAGCTCGTCCACTTTGTTGGGAAGAGATCTCACGTTTCCCATGATGATGGACGGGATGACGGGCCTGTACCTTCTCCCCTGGCAACGACGACCTATGCCCGCACGTCTCCCGCGTCTCTTCCTTCTCAGTTCGCGGGGAATATCGAGTCATTCTGCAGGAGTAGGCACAGCGGAGCACCCGATGGAGATCAGCTGGTCCCGAGAGTAAACAATAGGAGCGTGGCCACTCTCGCAGTCTCCAAACATAAACACCATAAAAAGGGTAAATAAAAACAAAGTTTTCCAGAAAAAAAGTCTGCTCCATCATGAGGAAAAAGAGCAGAAGATACAGAAACACAAAAACACATCTAATACTAAACAAAATGAGAAAAAACACGGAATGAGTGCGGAGCTGCTGAAACTGGCTGCCTGCTCGCGCGGCACCGGAAGTCAGTAAGATGCTGTAGGTAAGCTAAGTCATGAAGAGGCATATGGTGCTGCACCGAAAACCACCCTGTGATTGCTTTGGTTGCTAGCAGATTTTACAGAAGACGCCAACTTATCTATGCAATCAGTCACCAGCTACTTGCTAAGTGGTAGTGAAGCTGTGAAGCATGCAACACAAATCAGAAATGGGAACCATTTATCTTGGAACATGCAATTTTATATAAAGCACAAATTTTATGTTGAAGGCAAGCTTTTTTTGTTTTTTTTTATCTACCACTTAGCGAGAAGTTGGTGAGTTTTCTTTTCAAGTTTAAAGTTTTTCCAAGTTTACAGCTCGGTGGTTATTTAGCAAGAGGTTTTTTTTTCCTGGGAGAGTTTTCTGGGCATCAGACAAGGCCTGGACTCCTCACTCTCCCTCCTCTTTATTTGGTGGCTGCAGACGACATGCACACACATCAGATGGCCAGCCTGACCTACAAGACTCAAACTTTCAGAACACTACAGCAACCATATCAGCGACATACGGTTTGATATTGCTCATAAAGACACACTTTGGTACTCTACTGTTTCACTGCTTATTGCAGCAGGATTCTGGATTTTCTTTTTTCTGTCTGGTTTGAACCATCAGACTTCACTGAACTGAACTGAAAGTATGATATTCAGGACTATAATATTGAGTGATGTCATCTTCCAGTATTACGTTCTTGCTTTGAGCTAACATGGATTTTGTTGGTGTTTAAACGGTCAATATACCAAAAGGTGATTTTGATAACATTTGATTGCTAATACAAGGAAAGAACAAGAACTCTACTAAGGGTGATGAGTAGTGAGTTAAATTAGCTCATACTAGTAAATTTAGTTTATTAATCCTGCATGGGATAGACTGGTCTGGGAATAAATAGATTCTGGAAACTGAAAAGAAAGTTTTTAGATGAACTCTGATTATTAAACTAAGACCTAAATCTTTAAAGAGACACCCTAGGTGTGGAATTCCAAACAAAGTTGGGTCGACTGAAAGCTATTGTGAGCTGAAGAAAATTAAGTGCAACCTACTAAACAGTGGCAGTGAATGTTTTTGTTCTGTGTGTTTGTTTATTAAAAGTGCTAGCTTTTCATTTAAAGGTTATTGGCTCAGGTCTTTTCACTGTGCTTTGCTCCACCACTCCTACGAGCCTAGAACTAGTCCAGTAGCTTATATATCTGTTTTACAATGACCTAAGTGCTCCACTTGGCACCTCAGGGAGGGGCATGGATGGATGAGATCTGATTCTTTAGATAGAAAATCTTTCCCTTTGCCCTCATTTTACATTTTACATTTTACTAGGACCAAAAAGGTGCCATGTGGTTTGATGGCAATGGGACACCCCAAAAATTGAAAAAAAAAAAAAAAGATTGTTCATTTTGCCAAAATTTTCATTGCAGCAGCTCAAAATGGTTGTTTGTATGGCCCTATATGCTTGTATGTATGCCTGACAATGTCAGGGCATGGTCTTAATGAGACAGTGGACGGTGACCTCCTCCCAGATCTGGACCAGGGCATCGCTGAGCATCCGGACAGTCTGAGGTGCAACCTGGCGGCATCAGATGGACCGAAACCCAAAGGCATTCTACTGGGTTTAGGTCAGGCAAGAGTGAGGGACAGTCGGTGGTATCAGTTCCTTCACCCTTCAGGAATTATTTGCATACTCTTGCCACACGAGGCATTGTCGTGCACCAGGAGGAACCCAGGACCCGCTGCACCAACGTAGGGTCTGACAGTAGGGACGAGGATTTCATTCCGATTCCTAATGACAGTCAGGGTGCCATTGCTGAGCCTGTAGAGGTCTGTGCATCCCTCCATGGATATGCCTCCCCAGATCCTCAATGACCCACCACCAAACTGGAGTATAACATCCTTCATGGCTTCTCCAGACACTCTCATATCTGTCACATCTGCTCAGAATGAACCTGCTCTCATCTGTTAAAAGCGCAGGGCACCAGTGCTGGACCTGCCAGTTCTGGTATCCAAATGTCAAACAGTGCCAGGCAATGAGTAAAGGGCCCACTAGAGGACGTCGGGCCCTCAGGCCACCCTCATGAAGTCCATTTCTGATTGTTTGGTAAGACACATTCACATCAGTGGCCTTCTGGAGGTCATTTTGTACCTCTGGCAGTGAACATCCTGTTCCTTCTTTGCACAAAGGAGCAGATACCGGTCCTGCTGATGGGTTAATGACCTTGTCCAGCTCTCCTAGAGTAACTGTCTGTCTCCTGGAATCTGCTCCATGCTCTTGAGACTGTGCTGGGAGACACAGCAAAGCTTCTGGCAATGACAGGTATTGATGTGTCATCCTGGAGGAGTTGGAATACCTGTGCAACCTCTGTAGTGTCCAGGTATCACCTCATGCTACCAGTAGTGACACTGACCCTAGCCAAATGCAAAACTAGTGAAAAACACTAGTGAAAAAAGATGAGGAGGGAAAAATGTGAGTTTCCTCCACCTGTAAAACCATTCCTGTTTTGGGGATTGTCTCGTTGTCGCCCCTCTAGTGCACCTGTTGCTAATTTCATTAACACCTAAGCAGCTGAAACTGAACGACCCTACTCCTGAACTGACCAAATCAATATCCCAGAAGTTTAACTGACTTGATGCTGAACTCTGATTCTACAGAGTGTTCCTTTTTTTTTTTTTTTTTGAGCAGTCTATAAACCTACCCACTTCTGGGTAGGTTTATAGATTAAGACTGTGCTTTAATAAAGTACTTCAGTAAATGTAAGTTATGTTCCACCAATGGCTATCTCCCTGGTTTGATTAGCAATGCTGTAATCCAGTGTCACTGGGGCGGGGCACCGGGTAATACCAGTCATATTTCAGGGAGGGGCCAGTGCCATGCCCCCCCCCCTGGGGACGCCCCGGGGATTTTGACTGTGTATATAACATGTGACTAATGACTTCTGTATACTGCAAAAATACAGGACCAAATAGTAAGATCCCCATGTGAAAACCTTTGCTGCAAAAGCCCTACTTTGAAATGCCGCCCCAGTGGTTCCTCCCATCACGAATAAGCTGCTTGACTGTGCAGACAGATGGAGCAGTCAAAGGGGGCCTGAGAAATAAAGAAAAAAAAATATTGCAAGTCGTATTATTCATTGCTAGAGTGGTGCCATCACTCGCTCACTCTGAGTCTGTGAAGATGTGCGCTGTACGTCTTCTTGAGGTCATTCTGTTTGAGACAGCTCTGAAAAACTACTCTCTGCAAGGACATTGTGTAACAGCTAAAACAGCATATGATATCATTCTATTAGTCATCTTCTCCAAAAAGGCTTCCCCGTTTCTTTCACCATCTTTCTGCATGCTCCCTCTGGCTTCTAACATCATCCTCTGAAGATAAAGCCTGGCTTCAGTAATTACAGTGATATTTCACTGCAGTTCAACTTCTTCCTTTGAAGTGCACTTATCTAGCACAACTTCATTTTCTATGAAATGACAGAATTGTCTTCATTTTGTATTCAGCAGCAGCATGCAGCCCTTCCCTTCCGTGGCTCATTTTTATTAATAATTAAATGAGAAAACACACTCTGTGAAAAGTGATCTACAAACCAAGGGGAAACAGCCAACCTGATTCAGTGGATAAAGATCTTCGTTTTGGTGTCTGGAGAGGTTCACGGGATATTAAAAGTTGTCTCAGTCCAAAGTGGTGAAACACATTTAAGGTGCAAAAACATACTTTTTAAAATAAACAATTAGAAACACTGTTTATGTAATTAGTTGGTGTTAAGATGTGGGGATCATTTCTGCAACTGCTATAAAAGGTGAAAGGACTTAATCAACAGATGTCAGTCACATTAGTGTAATAAAAACATCTGGCAATCTCCTTGCAACTAGAAAAAAAAATGGTGGTTGCCCTGTGATTGAAGGTGATTTAGTTGTTTTGCTGTCTAAGATCAAGCAGCAACCAATTGGTCCTCCAGAGGTTGAATGTGCAACAGCCTCGACCTCTGGGCAACTACTTTCAATCGCAAGGAGATTACACAGGTCATGTGGTGTGAGGCAACTGCCTCCAAACAGCTGCAGTCTGATTTAGACTGACTGCAGTCACTCTCAAACAGATTGCCAAAGGTTTGCAAATATTTGCCATCTAATTTTTAAATACAGACAGATTTCCAACATGTCGTAATCAGTCTTAGTCAATCTCTGCCAGCGAGTGCGACTCATGTGTCATGCATCTCTTTGCAACAGGGTACACAACTCAGCGGGTAGCCAACTGCTTATATTGGTTATATTCCTATATAAAAACAAGGTTGCTGAGCACCTATTCAGTTAAATTATTGTTCAGCAGCAAGTACGTCACTATTTGTGGAGGAATTTTGGAATTTCTGGTTCAAATCTATGAGGTTCTGGATGGAGTCTGAATGTGAGCAGATAATGTAAATTTCTGTGTAATGTAAACTTCAGATGGCAACAGATTTGTGCATCCAAACTTTTGACTGGTACTGTAGTTGACTGACAAAAATGTCATAGACTTTTCATCCGGTAACATACCAAATATTTATTTTGATCATATTTAAAGGGGTAACTCACACATTTTCATCATCGTGTAAACGTTGGCGTGCCCACTGTAGTGGCTACAGAATAATGACATCATCAGCATTTCAGTTGGAGGATGGTGCTTTTGCTTGTTCTGGTGTGTGTCAGTAATTTCCCCAGGCAGAGAAATGAATTGTGGTAAGTCTGTTGTGACAGTGGAAACTACACAGCTGTGGAAAGAGAGCCATGTTGCTAAGTAATGGGCCCTGGGCCACTTGCTGTTTTTTGTGGCTGCACGGATCTGATTTACTCGGAATAATGACTGACACCTAGCCACTCTCTCTCCTCTAGGTTATTTGGTTTGGTCGAACTTTGATTTTTCTTATTCATTTGCTTTTTCTTTGTTTACATATTACACATCACATCTACATGTCCTCAAACCACACGCATTACTGATGTACATTTAACTGTACTCGTCCTCAAGATCTCGCTCTCTATTCATTCTCTATTTTTTGGGAAAGTCGTGTGTGACCCCACATTTTGTCCTATCCTACCCTGGGTGGTGATATTGTCAGAGCAGACCAGGAAGGTGATGCAGGAGAGTGACTAAAACCTAAAGTAAGACAGGAGTGAACACCAGGCAGTCATTGAAGCAAACTCAGGGCTTGAGAGAGTTTAAAAGCAACATTCAGTTTGGCAGTTTTCTGCTGCATCAGTAACTAATAAAAAGCTGATCTACTGTATTAGGCCTAATACGACCTAATAGAAGGCTGTTTGGAAGGTTAGAAGGACTGTAGTCTATTGCCACTGAAAGCATAAATGCCAAACTCTCTGTGGGTCTAGCGTCTCAGTATGTAAGTATTAGTGAGGAAGCATTTCCATGTTTTAAATAAGCACAAATTTAATATCTTTGGATTTAGACCGTCGGTTGGACAAAACAAGGCATTCATGGCCAAAATAAAATTAAAATGTTTAAAGGCAAAGTGAGTAAACAATATAATAAAATGCAAATAATGGCAAAATAAATTCAGGATAGTGTTCGTCAAAAACACAATAAAATGACCCTTTGACCCCCAGTGGACCACAGCTGCTTGAGCACTTTTAAGGGGGACCCCCACATTAAAATTTTACATTGCTACACAAAGATGATCTACTGCTGTAAGATGATGAACTACACACGCATAAGCACAAATCCTGCAGTCACCAACAAAGGCTGAAGACATGAACAGGAGCTGTCAGAGTACAACTTTCACAGTTAGTCTATGATTAACACCTGTCTTTGAGACGGATGCAGTTAATATCAGCCGGAGCCGCAGACTGACAGTGATTGAATCAAAATCACACATCCATTGTAGATTGGCAGTGCATTAGCTTGCAAATGAGGCTTTCAAAATTTCTTTTTCGACACGGAAAAGTTGCAGTGAGTGGCAGCAATTCTGCTTCAACATCAGCTCAATATTTTTCCTCCTCTAGTGGTTTTCAAATGGTCCTGCTTAAATAAGACCTTGTGCCGCTTTATCATACTAAGCGTTGCAGTGCTGCCTGACAAGAAAGGGCATTGAAGTTACCAACTACTCGCCATTAGACAAGTCCAGGATATGTGCGCAAAGCATGTGAACCAAGTTTGACTTTTTCTACCACAGCTGGGTTTTTTGATTTAGTGCCCAAGTGTCATCAACATGTGGCAGCCATTGTTATTCTTAAATCTCACTTGAGTGTTCCATTTAAAATACAGGGCTGGAGCTGTCTGCACTGTTTGGTGTGAATCTATGCGGGCAGTCTGACTCACTAGCAGGATGTCATCACTTTGTTTGGAGGAAACAAAATTCTGACACCTTCGAAGAAGAGTGGCTGCATGCTGTCGATCTCCAGAGAGACATATTCCTGGCGGCAGGAAGATACTGTCAAAATGCATGCACGTGCACGCACAGATAAACAAGATGACTTGCAATTTGGGCACGCAGACAAGCTCTGAGACAAAACACATCCACACACCCACGTACAGACACAAAAGATTTTAACAGTAGGTAAGATTGCAGGGTCCAGGCAGCGCTTTCACACCTCTCTGTCTTCCTCATGTCTCACATCCCTCTTTAACAATGACAGCACCCATTGGGAAAGTTGTGTAAAGGACTTGAAGGAGGGAAGCTGTTAATGTGTGTGTGTGTGTGTGTGTGTGTGTGTGTGTGTGTGTGTGTGTGTGTGTGTAAACCACCATTTACCAAAGGACAACTTTTTAAAGAATCACAGCATTTCATTTTCAGATGGGCTCATTATAGCTGCCGTTCTCGCCCATGTGAGGGCCGCCACATCCCAAAAGTGACGTTGCATCCAAAGCCGTGCTTTGGTGTCATTCAGCTGCTCATGCACCTTTCAATTTTTGTAACTTCACATGGGTGCCACGGCCATCAGAAGAAATAAATGTACAATCATGTTGGTTTTTACCAGCAGTTTAATGATACATCAGTGCAGAAACTTTGGAAAAACTTTGAAAGAAAACTGATTTCTTTGCTTCCAGTTTTTACTTCTCCTCATATGCCAGCACTGATGTCTGTGTGTCTGGTTACACCTATCATTCAGGAGAATACTACAGGAAGTACCCCCACCCTCAGTGCTCATATAAATGGTACGGAGTTGTGACGGCATTTGCACGCAGCACAACCAATGTGGCAAGCATAATGGGCCCATAAGCCTTATTTATTGTCATCAAGTTTGTAGAACATCACTGTTACAGCCCTAGCAGTGCCAAGTTCATCTTCAAAAAATAAGCAGGGATTGCAAATTGATGAGGTACCACCTATTTACAGAACAAAAAAGATGTGTCCAAATTCAGGGGCTGACCCTTCGAAGGTCACATTTGTAGGCTGATTACGTCACACTGAGGCAACGAAGGCTGTCCAAAGACTCCTCCACATGCGGATGGAGAATGTGTCCTTCTTTTCCCCGGATTTGAAGGATGGGTCCAGTGTGGCCTACCATATCCCATGATTCATAGCGCAGCAAAACTCAAATGCAGCAATGGCAAAGGAGAATGGCCAAAAAGTTAGAAATATGACTGTTTCTATGACTGTTAAGCTTCATAACAGGATAGTTTTATTTAACTTGTCTTACTACTGTCTTACTACTGTAGAGAGCTGTTAATATATCTGGAAATTAATCAGTCACTCATCTGTATTCGGTGATCTAGGAATGTGTTGTTTTACCAGCTTATTTTCAATTAACAGCTGACATTAAATAAACCAAAAAAAAGGAGCTCCATTTCAACATCTTCTTTTCCACAGCTGTGCAGATATGAAGACAAGACTGTCCAATTTCACAGCCGCTCACTTCCGGCCTTAGTGGGCTTCGAAGGACCTGGCCTGCGTAGATTGTGTCCTCCAAAAGATGCAACCCATGAATCTGGACACAGCTTAAGTTTTGAACTACTAAGCCAGTTTTGATCAAAGCTAGCTAGTTTGCTAAGTCATAAACTCACTTCGGCCAATATCATAAAAGACTAGCTTGGTGGTTAATCTAAACAGTTCAGATTATTGTGTAGTACATGCAGCCTTTTGTCTAATCTATAACTAAAATAGATAGATTTTTTTTGTGGTTTGTAATTCTCATTTGCTGCAGTTCTGCAAAAATAAACAGCCCAATACAGCTAACAGCCTAGCTTCCTTGTGCTGGAATATCTTGCTCACTGTTCTCTCCATTAGTGCAGTTTGCTGTTGCTGGCATCTGTCTCAACAAAAGTTTTATTCGAGGAACCCCCATTTTTTTTTTTTTTTTTGCTGCTGCAAGCAGGTTACAGTTCAAAAGTTAGTTTTTATATATTCTTTTTATATAATACACAATAATAAACAAATGAAGCCTAGGTGTTAGACTCTGGGGGTCATGCCCTATTTCCTATCATCGCTGGGATTTTGTTCTGCTTCAATGGGCCGTCGGAGTCTAACTGCCAAGTAGATTATTGGAATTCTGTATATCAATAAATAATGTTCAACTTCTCCTAATGATCTCTCCTTATTGAATTAAATTTAACAGCTCATTAGTGAGTGGACTATGTATGGAATTACATATGTGTCAAGATAATTTAACACAATAAATCTGAATTAGTCAGAATTCAGTTCATGTGGCTTTCGTGTGGATGGGTTATTGCAGTGCCATGTCCTCAAACACTTACTGTTGGATGGACAAGTTACCTGAAGTGCAGTCACTTGAAATAAAAAGTGTTACCAGGACTGTAGGCAGTCTGCAGTCCTGCATGTAGTGTTTGTGCTGATGTCCTGTGTTTGTTTTATGCCAAATGTGGCGCTGTGCATTATGGGCAAGCATGTCTATTTTGATCTTGTATATTCAAATGACATTTTTCCAGACGTCTTGTGGTTTGTTCAGATGCAACTTTGTAAACCTCAGCTGTGCTGCCATATTCTTCTTTAGAAAGAAAAGTCTTCCAAACAAGCCATACTTGTTCAATCTTTTTCTAATTGCACTGTCGTGAACTAACATTTAACCTGCTAACAGGTCTGTAGAGTCTGAGATGTAGTACTTGAGTTTTTAGCAGTTTCTTTGAACATTGCACACTCTGATGTTGAAGTGAATTTGCCAGAATGGGCAACTGACTTGAATGTTTTCCACTTGTGAATAATCTTTATCACTGGAGAATGATGGACCTCAGTTGTTTGGAAATCGCTTTATAACCTTCGTTGGCATTGTGTTAACACACACCTTAATGCACCTGAATGCTTTATAGAGGTGCTCACACTTGGTAATAATCAATTTGCATTTGATTTCCAGAATCTCACTGCCACTTAACCTCAATATTTTTTTTCTTGCTTTTTAGCTTCAGCATAAGTAAACTTTGTAAGCAGGCCTCTGTCTAGTTGAACCAGCACCCTGTTTGAATTTGGGAGGCAGGCACATTCTCTACTTGTAATATAAAGTCTAAAAGTTTCATTTTTGATAAAACTTATAGTTAGAGCTGGATCAGGTGATCCTGAACATCACTTAATTATAGTGGGGTAAAAAAATCATTTGATCCCCTGCTGAATTTGTAACTTTGCTCACTTCCAAGGAAATGAGAAGTCTCGATTTTTATGGTAGTTTAATTTTAATGGAGAGAGAACATCAACCAAAAACTGAGGAAAAAAACACATTATATAAAAGTTATGAAGTGATTTGCGTGTTTGCATGCATCATTGAGTGAATTTGAGTAAAGTATTGGATCCCCCAAGCAAACCATGACTTAGCACTTGGTGGAGAAGCACTTGTTAGCAAGCACAGCAGTAGTTGTTAGTTGGTCACCAGATCAGGAAGGATTTTTGCCCACTCCTCTTTACAGAGTTTCTTGGCAACTCGAAGCTTCAGCTCCCTCCACAGATTTTCCATAGGATTGAGGTCTGGAGGCCACTCCTTTGTTCCCTTGGCAGTATGCTTTGTTTCAGTGTCATGCTGGAAGACCCATCCACGACCCATCTTCAGTGTTCTGGCTGAGGGAAGTAGGTTCTCATCCAAGATTTTATGGTACATGGCCCCATCCATTGGCTTATCAATGCAGTGAAGTCATCCTGTACCATTAGCAGAAAAACAGCCAAAGAGCTTGAGTTTGGTTTCTTCTCCCAAGCCTTCTCTGAATCATTTAGATGCTCACTGGCAAACTTGACAGGGCTGTATATGTGCTTTCTTGAGCAGGGGGAGCTTGTGGTCTCTACAAGATTTCTGTCTGTTACGGCATTAGTGTGTTAACAACGGTGCCCTTAGTGACTGTGGTCCTAACTGCCTTCAGATCATGAATAAGCTCCTCCATGTAGTTTTGAGCTGATCCACCACTGTTCTCATAATCATGCTCACCCCTTGAAGCAAGATCTTGCATGGAGCTCCAAACAAGAGTATCAATGATTGATTGATTGTAATCGTTGTGCCACATGGGCACACAGCCAGTCTGTGGGAGCCAGAATTCACTCAATGACATGCAAATCCCCTTATAACTTTTATGTAATGTGTTTTTTTCTGGATTTATGGTTGATTTCTCCATTAAAATGAAATTTCTGTTAAAAAATAGAGACTCTTCATTTCGTTGGAAGTGAGTAAACTTATTCAGCAGGGGATCAAATAATTATTCCCCCCTACTGTATGCCGCTATAGCTCAGGCTGCTGTGGAGCTACTGCCACCACTGCATGTCATTAAATTTTGTCTTTTGCTTTGTTTGTTGTTTGTTTTCTCTCTGTGCTTTTGTTTTTTCTTGTTTCTTTCCCATCACACCCCAACTGCTTGCAGATGGCCCTGAGTAAGGTTGTACAGAAGGTTTATTTCTGTTAAAAAGAGTTCTTCCTCCCCGCTGTCGCCAATTGCTTGCTCACGGGAGATAATCTTCACATTGGGGTTCTCTCTCTGATGCTTTATCAAAAGATAAAGAATCTTGAGATGACTAATTTTGTGAACTGGTTAACTAAAATGTAAATGTTGTATTTCAAAATTTTATTGTATTTGTTAGAATCAGAAGTCTGGAAATTGAAGTTGGGAAATTAACCAGATCCTCTGTGCTGTCCTGTGTCTGACATCCTGCTGGCTCCATCTGCTCGTGCAGCTTGATGAGGCTCCCATCAAAACTGATGAGGAGTATATTTTTAGTGGAGCAGAGTGGAGAGCTGCTTCTGCAGTGTATCCCGTGTGTCTCAGTGCAAAGAGTCTTTCAGTGGGGACACAGGGCTCTAATACCTGCCCACAACAGAGAAGTGTGTTTATAATTAAACTGAAAAATTCAAAACTGAAATACTTAATTGAAACTACAAAGCAGCAGAACAGAAAGAAAGCCAGAGGTGATACACATAATTTTTTTAATTCATTTTTAATTGATTTTTATTTATTTATTTTTGCTTGATTTTGGGGAAATTTATAAGAATCCTAGGGAATCCTGTAACTTAGCAGAATAATCTCTTTTCATAATGAAAGGTGAATGATTTAAGAGACATGGGATTCATCAGACACCCTATGATACAATATTATCACAGTGCAATATTATTGTGATTTTTAAGATTTTGAGTATTGAAATGAGCAATTTATCAACTTTTTTCAACTGCAAATTATGTCATCAAAGTTAAACTTTGTCAGAATCTGTTTTAAAAAATCCATCCTTAACTGCTTATCCTGTTCAGGGTCAGGGGGTAGGGGTGTGTGCTGGAGTCTACCCCAGCTGCCATAGGCTACACCCTGTACAGGTCACCAGCAACAGTGCTAACCACCACGCCACCGTGCTGATATCATCCAGCCATAAATGTTGCCATAAGATGGAGTCAGTCTGCAATTATCTGGGGTCAAGGTGGCAATTACCTGCAATTCTATTCACATTCAACAGACATTCACATTCACATTGCATTTGTGCTCAACGACCTTCTTGCTCTATAGGAATATAACCAGACTGCAATCAGCTGGTGACCAGTTAAGTCAAGGCCCTCGAGTTTTTGTTTTTCATTGACAGACTGATGGCAGCATGTTGGCGATCTGTCAGCATTTCTAAATTAGATAGCAATTATTTGCAAACTTTTGACAATCTCTGAAAGTGTTTGCAGTCAGTCCAAGTCAGACACTTGTCACATTCCTCTGAAAATAATCAGGACTGTTTGCAGAAATGTTGCTTCATATCAGGGGACCGTGAAATTGCCTTGTGATAGAAAGTGGTCATTAGGGTGCAACACCCTCAAGCTCTAGGCAACCATTTAATCACCACAAGTTGCGATCAGTTAGATGGTAGATTCAACTCATTGTCATTGTGCACACAACGAAATGATCGTTCCAGATCTCTCATCCAGAGACGAGCATCTGCGGTCATGCAGCCAGAGACCGGCGCTACCGTTAGGAAATTTGGTTTAAGGTTCTTGCCCAAGGACTTAACGCAGCACAGGGACAGGGGCTCGAACTGGCACCCCTCCGGCTGCAAGGCGAGTGCCTACCCGCTGCGCCACTGACAGTTCTAGAAATTCAATTCAATTAGAAATTCAATACAATCTCCAGGTAGCCACCAATGTTTTGTAGTTGCGAGGCGGTTGCTGTCCAATTTTTACTCATGTGACTAAGTCGTTAGCTTTCTCTGAATTAGGAGGTAGCTTTGTCAAGCTAATCATGTCCAGTGTTAGTGTTCTTTGTTTGAGCTGATTTAATTTAATTCTGCTCAGCTAAAGTTATCTCGGGATGGTGTTGCATGAGATGAGCCCCCATATTCATATATTAAGATTAGATTAAGAGATTAAGATAGTGTTTATTTGTCACATGCACAGTTATACACAGTACAATGCACAGTGAAATGTATTTTGTACCTGCAACCATATATACACACACATATAAATAAGAAGAATAAAAATAAAAAAAAGTAATTCACACTATACACTATACTCTATATACTATACACTATACACACTTTTATAAATTATAATATTTACATTGTGGAATAATGGTCCAGTTAGGGCTCAGAGTTGAGCAGACGGATGGCTTGTGGGTAAAAACTCTTCTTCAACCTTTCAGTCTTAGCCCTCAGGCAGCGGTAACGCCGGCCTGATGGGAGCAGGGAGAAGAGAGAGTGTCCGGGGTGGCTGGGCTGTTTTAGGATCTTCATGGCCCTCAGCCTGCACTGCTTGGTGTAAATGTCCTGCAGGTTGGGGAGGGTGGTTCTGATGGTCCGTTCAGCTGAACAAACCACCCTTTTTAGGGCCATGAAGTCCTGCTTGGTGCAGTTTCCCATCCAGGTGGTGATGCTCCCACGCATGATGCTCTCGATGGTGCAGGTGTAAAAGTTCCTGAGCACCTTGAGTGGGAGCTTGAAGTCTCTCAGCCGCCTGAGGAGGTAGAGACGCTGTCTGGCCTTCTTCACAGTGATGTTTATGTGATGAGTCCAGGACAGGTCCTGTGAGATGGTCACTCCCAGGTATTTGAAAGTGTCCACTCTTTCCACCTCAGCACCACTGATGACAAGTGGATGGTAGTCCCTCTGCTGCTTCCTGCTGAAGTCCACGATCAGTTCCTTTGTTTTGCTGACGTTGAGCAGGAGGTGGTTCTCCTGGCACCAGTTCTCCAGGCGGGAGACCTCTCTCCTGTAGGCTGTCTCCTCATTGTGAGAGATTAGTCCCACAACAGCAGTGTCGTCAGCAAACTTGATGATGACGTTGGACTCTGACGTGGCCTCGCAGTCATGGGTGTACAGTGAGTACAGCAGAGGGCTGAGCACACAGCCTTGGGGGGATCCAGTGTTGAGGGTGAGGGAGGATGAGGTGAGGTGACCCACTCGTACCACCTGTGGTCTGCTGGTCAGGAAGCTGTGAACCCACCTGCACAGGGATGGGCCCAGGCCCAGGTCCAGCAGCTTAGAGACCAGCCTGGAGGGAACTATGGTGTTGAATGCTGAGCTGTAATCTACAAACAGCACTCTCACATAGTTCCCCTTACCAGTGTCTATGTGTGAAAGGGTCTTGTGGAGGAGGAAGGATATGGCGTCATCTGTGGATCTGTCTGGCCGGTATGCAAACTGTAGTGGGTCGAGGGTGGTGGGCAGTGAGGAGGTGATGAATGTCTTGATGAGTCTCTCAAAACACTTCATCACCACAGAGGTGAGTGCTATGGGCCTGAAGTCATTGGGGCTGCTGGGGTGTGGTTTCTTTGGGACAGGGACTATGATGGACTTTTTAAAGCAGGTGGGAATCACACACAGTTTCAGTGAGAGGCTGAATATCAGTGTAAACACAGGTGCCAGCTGGTCAGCGCAGGTCTTAAGGACACGTCCACTAATACCGTCTGGTCCAGCCGCTTTCCTGGTGTTTACACGTCTAAATGCCCTCCTCACGTCGCGCTCCGTCACAGTGAGTGTCTCCGCCCCTCCGGCCGGGAGCGCAGCGGGCTGTCAGCTTCCCGACTCAAAGCGCACAAAGAAGATGTTGAGTTCATCAGCCAGAGAAGCGTCGGCACTCACCGGGTGTGTGTGTGGTGCTTTGTAGTCCGTGATGGTGCGTAGTCCCTGCCACAGTCCCCTGGGGTCAGACTGTTGTAGTTGCTGTTCCAGTCTGCGGCCGTAGCGATGTTTTGCCTCTTTCACCGCTCTGCGGACGTTGTATGATGCAACCTTGTAGTCCTCCATGTTCCCAGAGGCGAGGCCGGAGTTGTAGGCAACGGTGCGGGACCTCAGGGCGTCGCGGACAGATTTATCCACCCACGGCTTCTGGTTGGGAAAAGTCCTGATGGTCCTCCTAAGTGAAGTGTCTTCAACAACTTTCCCAATAAATCCCACAACAGTTTCCGTAAACTCCTCGATGTCTCCGCCCGCGCTGCTGCGAAACATGTCCCAGTCGGTTGAATCCAACGCACCCTGCAGAGCGGCCTCTGTTTGATCAGACCACCGTGTCACTTCTCTCACAGCAGGGGGTTCCTGCCTGAGCCGTTGTTTGTATTTCGGCATGAGAAGTACAGAGGTGTGGTCAGACTTCCTAAAAGGCGGAAGAGGCTTTGCTTTGTAGCCATCTTTGAATGGAGAATAGCAGTGGTCTAGGGTCCTCTCTCCTCTGGTGGGGCAGTCGATGTGTTGAATCAATTCCGGTATCACCTTTTTCAAGTTTGCACTGTTAAAGTCCCCGGCTACGATGAGAGCCGCATCACGCTGGTTAGCCTGATAGGTGGAAATAGCCTCATGTAGCTCGGATAGTGCAGTGTTTGTGTCCGCCTGAGGTGGAATATAGACGGCGCTGAAGATGACCGAAGTGAACTCGCGGGGCAGGTAGTGGGGGCGGCATTTCAGGGTTAGGAGCTCCAGGTTAGGTGAACATGATTGTTTCAGAAGGACAACATTCCTACTGTCACACCAGTTGTTATTAATCATTAGGCACACACCTCCTCCTCTTGATTTTCCAGACTCACTCGTTCTGTGAACACTGAAGAACTCCGACGGCTGTACGGCGTGGTCCGGTATGAGGGGGGTCAGCCATGTCTCCGTGAGACAGATGATGTTGCAGTCCCTTATGTCCCTCTGAAACTGTATCCTGGCCCTGAGTTCGTCCAGCTTGTTATCCAGTGACTGGACATTAGCCAACAGGATGCTCGGCAGTGGCGTTTGGTGCGCTCTGCGCCTCAGCCTCTCTATTCCCAGAGTACTTTAATTTATTTAATGAAATATCAATATAAGTAACTTTTTTATTGAACTTTTTTGAATAAATTCTTTTGAAACAAGTTTATATCCACTTTTTGGGTGTTTTTTTCAAGTACCTGTATCTTGAATTTCTTGAATTATTGTTGTTTATTTTCAAGTGCACAGTTACTTATAGACTGCTCAAAAAGATCAGACGAACACTTTGAAAACACATCAAATCTCAAAGGGTAAAATAATCTGGCTGGATATCTATACTGATATGGACTGTATGCTGGCATGAAAAGACTCCACATTGTTTCATAGAAATGCACCATACGCTCAGCGTTAACAGCTGCTCACGACAAGTAAGGGCAGGTAACAGGTGCAACGGCAGCGATCGCCCACTGTTAAAGGGTTAAACCAAAAATTTCAAATTTGGATTTCTCACTCACTTTGAGTTTCACAGGTTCTTCAGTTTTCTACATGCCAGGCGAATAGAAGGAAAACAAAATCATCAAACATGTTTTTTTTTCTTTGTCAGTGGATTAACTGAAGGCTGTAGAGAGACTTAGTTTGAAATAAATGAGGATTATTTTGAACTGAGAATGATGCAGCAGAGTCCAAGAACAAAAATCTGAAGCTGGAAATGAACATAACAGATCCCCTTTGACGCTTCAGTCTTGTTTCGTCCTTGTTGTGTTTGTGTCTATGAGGATGAGTTCACATATTCAAGTGCACTTACATGTTTGCACAGTGTGTTTGCATCTGTATGTATGACAGGTGTCGGCAGTTTAGCATTTAACACCTGTATGCCAGCGTCACCTCAGAGCCTCTCAGCTGCTCACTACCTCTGCGAGACGCCACTTTCTTCAACAGGCTGAAAATAGAGTTGACTCCAGCTGAGTCCCCATGAGAGTACACACCATGGGTCTGCAGGGAGTATATTTCAACACTCCACATGAATAATAGCAGCACTTTGTATTGAGGGAAATGTTTTTCTACCCTCCGTCTCTCACCTCTCTCCGGCTCCCCAGAGACCTTGGCAGCTCTCCGCAGAGGGACATTTCTTTAAAGTAAAGATGTTGACCTTTACAAATAGAGGTGGACCACAGCCAAGACTGCTGCTCACTATCTGTGTATCACCATATGGGAAAGATGCATTTGTGCCACAAATAGCACAGACGGTAGGCTAAATGGGTTCAGATGCTTTTTTTTTTTTTTTTTGTTGTTTTTTGTAAATTTTCATCATCCTCTATTTTCCAGCGGTCTTCCTGAGAGTGGTGGAAATTGGCCAAGAGAGTTTGATGATACACGCTCAAACTTTTCATAATGTAAACACCAGATGATGAAAAACACTTGAGTCGTGCTTGAAATTTATGAAAAAAAATGCCTTTCTATGGAGTATGAAACGGAATAGCATTGGTAAATGTCTGCCTGATAGCAAAGCTGCTGCAGAACAGCAGAAAAACACTGCCAAGGTCCCCAAAGAAGAACATTACATTAACATTTTACCAATATGCATGGAGTTAGGCTGCTTATTCAAATTTAAATATTAATCTCTGATTTAATAAAAAAACATTAAAAATAATCTTGCATCTGTCTGAAATCAAGACAACCTTCTCCTCTACACATCAAAGCTTACCATGCAATCACTTCAAGCTGATTTCACAAACATCAGTGACAAGAAAACTGGATGGATGGATGGATGAGCTGGTCATAACCCTACCTGCTCAAACAAATCAGGCAAAACTTTATTGTTCATTTCCATGACTGGAATTAACATCCCTTTCATATGTGGTCTATGAAATATTGTCTTTGCGCTTGTGTTCTTTAAGTCATCGTGTCAGAAGGCATTTTCACAATCAAGTAATTTAGTGTTCAGTAACAGGCAGGAGGTTCATAAGATGAGTAAAAAAATGAAACCTAAAAGCCTCCCCCCATGGGAAATTAAAGGGGAGGCACAAGAGGTGAATTTGAGTCAAAAACTCATAACTCATCTCATAAGTCAGTATAATTTTGAAATAAATCCACAAAATATCAAGGTGTGATGGTTGCTTGTATTTCTGTTATGAACCATTTGGAGATCACAGTTTGGTACATTTTTCATCTATTGAAGAGAAAAAAAAAATCAAAAATATTTGTATACTCATTTAAAAAAAAAAGGAACACTTTGAAAACACATGAGATCTCAGAAAAAAAAAAAAGAAACATGCTGGATATCTGTACTGATATGGACTGGGTAATGTGTTAGGAACAAAGGAAAGCCGCATTATTTGATGGAAATGGAAATTATCAACCTGCAGAGGGCTGAATTCAAAGGCATCCCTGAAATCAAAGTGAGAAAATGATGTGGCAGGCTAGTCCATTTCATTGCAGCAACTCAGAATGGTACTTGGTGGTTTTTATGGCCCCCGCGTGCTTCTTTGCATGCCTGACAATGTCGGGGCATGCTCCTAATGAGATGGATGGATGGTGTCCTGGAGGAGCTCCTCCCAGATCTGGACCAAGGCATCACTGAGCTCCTGGACAGTCTGAGGTGCAACCTGGTGGCGTGGGATGGACCAAAACGCAATGTCCCAGAGGTGTTCTACTGGATTTAGGCCACGCGAGTCCTCCAGGAACTGCCTGCATACTGTCATACACCAGGAGGAACCCAGGAGCAAGGATTTAATTTTAACACCTAATGGCAGTCAGGGTGTCTGTCTCCTGGAATCTCCTCCATGCTCTTGAGACTGTGCTGGGAGACACAGCAAAGCTTCTGGCAATGCTCAGTGTAACATGGTGACCTTGGATTGAGCCATACATGTCAATAAAACAATTACATTTAGTGTTGCTTGTTCTATATTTTACTGTAAGGTGTACTAATAAGATGGAGAAAAAAAATTGTTATTAATGGATAGAACAAACATAGTCAGAATTATGCGACCTCCGTGGGCAATGCAACTTACAGTCTCACAACATGTACTGTACAGAATATTAAAACTTGGCACATTTTGCTTCCAGCTTTCAAGGTTCAGCCTGCAAGCATGCTGCAGCTGGTGGAAAACAACTGCTGCTCTGCCCAAATGTTCCAGGAAAGCTTACAGAATCTCTGGCAGTAATTGTTTATCTCAAGGGTGTACCAAAGGAAACTACATGAAGCACATTTATTCCATTTAGTGTGACTTACGCTTGCCGGTGATATCATTATCGCTGATGTCCAAAAACATACAAATGGAGCAGAATTTACCTGAGAATCATCTTATTATTATTTATTTATTTATTTTAGTTTGATCAGTATCATCTGTGCATCTATGATTACAGCCAGATACTGCTATTAGCTGGTCAAGAGCCCTTTGGTAGTACAAAGTTGTGAAATGTAAAGAAATATGGATTGAACAGTAAATAAATGAGTGGAAGGACCAGTGAGTTTATTGAAAAACTGAAGGTAATTGAGACTAATTATTACAGGGCTATTTGCTCAGAATGAGTTTAAACCCACTTATCAGCTTTGGCCATTAAAATCATTCCAGGCTAAAAAAAGGATTTGGTACCATTAGTCCTTATTAGTCATTTGGAAGCAACAAATAATAAATCTGAACAAAATATGTCTAACAGGTGTACTGTAGCCGAGGGCCTGATGGCAAAAGATGTCTTCCTGACATAACAATGGATGCCAAATCTCCAAAAACAACATTTACATTTCAAATGTGTTTTAAGTGATATCATGGTTCTTCCTTACTCTCTACCAAAGAACATGAATTTGCTCACTAAATTTATTAGATTTTGAAATTTATAATTTTCTCTTTACCATATAAAGTCAGGTGGTCAACAACAGCATTATAAACATAATAGAAACTGAATGTTTTCTGAAAAAAGCTGAAAGTTTTTCAGGATATCATCAAAACTGCATGTAGTTGTCAAGGCTCATTTCACCAAACCACTCATCTAGAAACGTTGATCATTTAATCACCAGTGGGCTGGCAAACATTTCCATCCTGGACCCTAGTAGAGCCACTCTGCATGGTTCAAAATAATCCTTCTTTATCTCATACTGCATACTCCCATCACGCCAAAGACTTCGGCTAGTCGGCCACATCTCCAAGACGGCGATGAACTGGCAGCCTCCAGAAGAGCACATGGATGCCCCTGTAACACCTGGCGAAGGACACTCAACCAAGATCTAAAGCCATCGAAGATGTCATGGGAAGAAGCAGAAGCCCTGGTGCAAGATCGAAACCAGTGGCACTCATTTGCTGCTCGATATGCTACATAGCATGGGAGGATCTAAGTCTAAGTAAGTAAGCATACTCCCTTACTGCAGCCCTCACTTCATCCACTGTGTGAAATAAGCCTTTTTAGCTCTCTTTCACCTCCCTTTGATTCAACTGTCTTCTGATTGGCTGTGTGCTTTTGATGACCATAAATCTTCCCCTCTGACTCGCATCACACACATCTAAGAGTAAAAAAAAAAACTTTCTGAAACTGAGTGCCTGTATGGGGTTTTTTGCTTGTTAGTTTGTCCAAGCCTCTGAAAATGGGAGACTGTGCATTCACATGGCTGTAGTTCCTAAACAGTTAATACAATTCTTCTGTTAAAGCCCTTCAATTAAAGCTGGAATCCACACTTCAATCACATGTTGACTGTGTGCTTGAAAATCTACTGTGTGGTGGTGTACAGTGGAAAATTTCTAAATATTTGTACAGTAAGAAAAATTTAATTGGCAGCAGTTAAACAGCTTTACTGCTGGTTAAAGGAAATTACAATAAAAAACTTTATCTTTCTATTTTTTTTTTAAAAAAAGTGTGATACTACAGAAAAGTACTCATTCTCCCTTTCTATCCCAAACTACTAACATGCACAAAAAGGGATGCTGCTTTTCTGCCAAAAAGAGGTCACTTGCTGTTGCCAGAGATAAAAACCAGTCCATGCTAATATGTCAATTTACAGACAGGAAGTAGAGAAGAGGACAAAGGAGACCAGCAACTCACATCAAAGAGAAGCCCACTTCTCTTTCCTTGACCTCTCTTTTATCTGTGTCAGTCTGAGATGTGTCTCTTCTTTTACATTCAAGATGCGGTGCACACACATTTTCACATCTTTCTTTTTATGCTTATTCTGAACACTTTTTAAAACCCAATAGATGGTTTTCCCCCTTTCGTTTCCCTATTCTCTGTCCCCTTCTTTTCTTTCTATTCTTCTCTGCATTCAGCAGCAATCCCATCTTTCTCTCAGGGGAAATGGGAATGGAAGACAGTGGGCGCCTCTCCAGGGTGTCCTTTGGATTCAGTTGAACCACCTGGGCTCCCAGCACTTCACAGTAGAAAGACAAGACACACTCACGCAGACATACGAAAAGTGAGAGGAATAGGCCAGCTGGTTAGTGTGTGTATGCACGCACGCATGTGTGAGTTATGAGATATGCAAAGCTCCTCATGCTGTTCCCAGTGGGTTTCCTATCACAACACATTACACATTTCTACCTCTCACCTCATCTAAATCCATCTCTCTCATTTAGACGCACATTTTTTTAATGTGTGCACACTCAACTGCGACGTCAGACCACACACACACATACACACACACACACACACACACACACACACACACTGCCCTGTCCACTGCTGTAGCTGAGTAACTGTCATC
The DNA here is from genome assembly GCF_007364275.1 of Archocentrus centrarchus. NCBI lineage: Eukaryota > Metazoa > Chordata > Actinopteri > Cichliformes > Cichlidae > Archocentrus > Archocentrus centrarchus. The sequence continues at coordinate 30,472,553 of NC_044352.1, read as the reverse complement.
GACAAAGTGCAGAGGGAGGTTTGGAAGCTGTCCCAGTGTTTATTGGGGAGGAGACCAGCAGAGGAGCAATGCAGAGAACCCACTCTTCATCCCACATGACAGCTTTTACCCTACACACTTAAAAGGAAAGCTATGAAGTTTACTTTATATTTTGCTTCCAAAGAGCCACACTTTCTTGTCATTTTTTTTAACGGTCTTGAACAATAGTTCTCCAGGCGTTCAAAGTTTTTCTTTGGACTTTGGCTGCTATGCACTCACTTTCAGTCCAGTCCTTTTACCTGACCATTTTCAGAGCAGTGTTCTTTGTTACACCACTTAACAGTAACATAAAATAGTATTTTTCCACCAACAAGCTCCTTTCCAAAGAGCTAATTACCGAAACCTTGACATATCTCAGCACTGTGTACAGCATCAGCATGTCCTTAAAAAAAACCGAAGATCCTGGACAAGTAGAGGACAAATGAAGACGTGGCAGGTCTAAAAACCTATCTGCAGCTGATGAGCAGTATCTGAAAGTCATGTCCTTAATAAAAACAAAGAAATACAAAAAAATCAGGACCTGAGAGATGCAGCTGACCCTTCAGCTGATCCATCTACTGTTCACTGAAGCCTGACCAGAAGTAGTCTGAGTGGAAGAGTGGCTATCAAGAAACCATTCTTAAGGATGGGAAATGGGGGGGAAAGCCTGAGGTATGCTAAATTACTCAAGAACTGGACTGCAAATCAGTCGCAACAGGTGTGATGGAGTAATGAATTGAAATTTGAAATTTTTGCTTCAAATCATTGTTTCAAATCATTGCAGCCAACATCCAAAGAAGAGCTTTGAATGGCTTTTAAAAAGCCCGGAGAACTATTCCTGAAGACTACTTAAAGACGTGACAAGAAAGCTGCCTGAGAGAGTTCAGGCTGTGTGGAAGAATACAGGTGGTCATACCATACTCTGCCTTATATACTGTTTAAAAGGTGGATGTGTGTTTGCACATGTTTTAATACATTGCTGGAAAATATAAAGAAATTAGGGTGGCTCAACACTTTTGCTCAGTACTTTACACCTTGATGAGATGATAATGGATGAATTATGATTTACAATTTGAATAATGAATTATGAAACATAATTACTCCATTATTATGGTCTTCTGTGCCATGTGCCAACACAGTGCGAGCAGCTACCTAAACTCTACTCCCTCAGAGATAAATCATCTTGTTAGTAGTTTCACATCCTCACTGCGTATGACTTTGGATACTGTGACTCCTCTGAAAAGGAAAGCCTCAAATCAGAAGTGCCTGACTACGTATTATAACTCACAAAGGCGCCGCTTAAAGCTCACAAACCCGTAAGCTGGAGAGGAAATGGCGTCTCACTAGAGAAAAAATTAGAGAAAAAATTATTCCTAACCATCTCACAGACATATCTCAACCTTCCAGTTATCTTAATTTTTCTTGAATGAGTAGTTGTAAAACAGCTAACTGATCATCTGCAGAGGAACGCTTTATTTGAAGAGTTTCAGTCAGGTTTCAGAATTCATCACAGTACAGAAACAGCATTAGTGAAGTTACAAATGATCTTCTTACAGCCTCTGACAGTGGACTCATCTCTGTGCTTGTCCTGTTGGACCTCAGTGCAGCTTTCGATGCTGTTGACCAAAACATTCTGCATGGTTCAAAATATGTAGGACTGCTTTCTTGCATTTGCGCAGTATTTCAAAAATTAGAAATATCCTTTCTCAGAGTGATGCTGAAAAGCTAATTCATGCATTTATTACTTCTAGGGTGGACTATTGTAATTCATTATTATCAGGCTGTCCTAAAAGCTCCCTGAAAAGTCTTCAGCTGATCCAAAATGCTGCAGCTAGAGTACTGACAGCGACTAGAAAGAGAGAGCAGATTTCTCCCATATTGGCTTCTCTTCATTGGCTCCCTGTTAAATCCAGAGTAGAATTTAAAATCCTTCTTCTCACATACAAGGTCTTGCATAATCAGGCCCCATCTTATCGTAAAGACCTCATAGTTCCATATCCCCAAATAGAGCACTTCACTCTCAGACTGCTGGCTTACTTGTGGTTCCTAGGATACTTAAGAGTAAAATGGGAGGCAGAGCCTTCAGCTTTCAGGCCCCTCTTCTGTGGAACCAGCTCCCAGTTTGGATTCAGGAGACAGACACCCTCTCTATTTTTAAGATTAGGCTTAAAACTTTCCTTTTTGATCAAGCTAATAGTTAAGGCTGGATCAGGTGACCCTGAACTATCCCTTAGTTACATTGCAATCGGCCTGGACTGCTGGGGGGTTGTCCATGATGCACTTTTCTTGTTTGTTTTTCATTCACTATTCACCATTATCTGTGTGTTTATACCCCCACTCAGCCCCAACCGGTCATGGCAGATGGCTGGCTGCCCGTCCCCCCCCGAGCCTGGTTCTGCTGGAGGTTTCTTCCTGTTAAAAGAGAGTTTTTCCTTCTCACTGCTGCCAAGTGCTTGCTCTTGGGGGCGGGGGGGCGTTCATTGTTGGGGTTTTCTCTCAATTATTGTAGGGTCTTTACCTTACAATATAAAGCACATCGACACAAGTGTTTGTTGTGATTTGGTGCAATATAAATAAAATTGAACTGAACTTAATAGCTAAATTTCAACAAGGCTACTTAGAAGGCTTTTTTCTGACTACATATTCATTTTAGAAAACAGAAACTCTGACCTGAAGTTCATCATTTAAGGGCAGCAGAATAATTTCACATCATCTTCTGCTGACATTGAGAGAAATTCTGTCACAATGTGATGAGCTTTGATTTAGTCTCACATCTTTCTCTTTAGCAAATTAATTACTAGAAGTAATTCAAATAAAAAATTTAGTGAATAATATGCTTTAGATATGTAAAAAGTGTTTGGTAATGTAACTTCATAGCACTGATATACAGCAAAATCGATACGACTGGCTGATATGTAAGCAAAGATTTTGATTTAAGGGGTACATACTGTATTATGCCTGTTTCAGCTCTATATTTCCATTCTTGGACTCCTTTATAGCAGCTTTCCATGATTCACACGTTAAAATAATCCTTATGTATCTTATACTGGGCCATGGGGCAGTGCCTCAGTTCAACCACGGTCTAAGCCAAGCTGCTTTACTTAACAACTTTCATCTGTTTGGCTGCCCCTAATAAAAACAAGGCTTGAATGGTAACTGGGCGAGGCTTTCGTGCTCAGAGTTGTTTGCCTGAGATGACCATATTATGTGTATCTACTCTTGCTGATATACAGAGCCAAGAGTAGAAGAGACTACCCATAACTGAGTATTTGGAGCAGTCTGAAGCCTGAGGCTTTGACTCAGAATGGGTACTTGGACTTGCACTGACTATCTCACTATTTAAGACTTGGTCATAGCTAATAACATTGTAACATTGTAGCATTGTAACAGTGTAAATATCTGAAAGAAAATAAGGAAAACCATAATTGGTCCACTTCAAATAAAAATCCAGATACATTTTCCAGTTCACAATAACAGTTAACTCAGGACACTTTATATTACAAGGTAAAGATGCTACAACAGTACAAAAAGAAAGCACAATAGTAAAACAGTACAATATTATTAGACAGAGTTTAAATAGAAATGATCCAAATGATTTCCTATGAACAAGCACTTGGGTACGGGGGGGTCAAAGAAAACCTACGTCAGAACCAGGCTCGGGGAGGGCAGCCATCTGCTGTGACCAGTTAGGGTGTGGGGAAAGAGAAGAGAGGGAAAAAAAGAGAAATGGAAAACAAACAATATGACAATAAACACTTGGCAGGCAGTCGGGGCCAGAAACTGCAGATCAGAAACATACAGTGCAGCTCCAGAGCCAGAGACACCTGCAGGAAGGTAAAGGGAGCGAGGACAGAGAGGACAGAGCACAAACTATGGGAGAGAGAAGCCAGGCAAGACTGGCATAGAAATGCATGAGGAGTGAACAGGAGGAGAGAAGAGAAGAGGTGCTTATTGCATTATGGGAGGTCCCCAGCAGGCTAAAGCAGAATATCTAAGGGGTGTTTGGGATCAACTGAGCCAGCACTAAATATGCTAGCTAGTACTGGGGAGGAAAAAAATGCTGCAGACCACCTATGCTAATACCACATCAGTCACATGACACCCAAACAATGACAGCAGTGAAAAGTCTCCAGGAGACAGATTACAGGACGCTGAGTCCAGGCCAACAACCACAGATCATTTAAGGCAGTTTGTCTTTTTTCCCCCAGAACTTTCCAGAGAGTTTTGCTTTCTTTTCCTTTTAGGATTTTTGGGCTGGATTGAGATGGTCTACATTTAAGGGTACAGAAATGTCAGATTAAATATTTAAAAATCAGTTTCAGAAACCATCATAGCAACTAGCATTGCTGACAGGTAAGTAAGATACTGACTTCTGTACGGAAGTCTGCACACTGCTGCTCTCCTACAATATTTTATTTATAACTGGCATTAAGTGTTTTGATCAGCAAGAACATATTTTTTCTCTATATTTAACATTATGTATATAATATATAATATAGAAATATAAAAAAAAAAGTTAGAGAAACTAAAAAAAAAAGAGGTTTTCAAAGGAAATTCAGGATTAATAGTGAACAGAACACAAAACAAAGAAATTAATATGACAGGCAATGCAGAACTCAGTGCTATCCAACTCATATGGCATCAGTGGGGCCTGTGCTGTGGAACAATGAAAGCACAAAGCCAACAAGTGTCACACACATGAAATTTACTCCGGCTGCCTGGGTCTACTGCCCAGAAGAAACGAAAGAAACATTCCCTGAAAAAAGTGCTTTATTATATTTATTAAAGTTGCCCTTTAATCCCTTCAATTTCCTTAAGACCAGCCACCCTATCTGTCTTTTAAAGTTTTGGAGATGATTGCACTAATACACTGCATTCTGTCTACTGGCAAGCAGCTCAACTTGTCACCTATGTGAACATCTAAAAAGCCATCCAACAAAAAAAGAAAAAAATGGCTTAATTTTTTAAATTTAATTCAACTTATTTTACCAAAATATGCATAAATACACATTTTAAAATGAGGCTCGTCTATTTGCAACTCACTGTATGCATGTGCTAGGACAGGAATGGGAACACTTGCCAGAGAATCGTCTATTTTTATTTTTTTATTATGATCAGATTAATGAACAAAACCTGGGACTGCGCTCAGTCACACCAGAAGCTGATGATGATTATTTATTTATTTTTGTCTCATTAATGCACTTTGTATGACAATAACTTGGCAAAAGATAAGATATTCATGGTGTTAGATATACAAGTGCCCAAATATGTGAGATCCATCAACAATGATGTGCACCTCCAAAATGAACCAGAAACGTCTCCTTTCCATTACTACCTGAGTGTTTCACAGTCACATCCATCACAGGGTCGGTGGTTTCTTAGCGCCCTGCTAGCAACTCCAGCTGTCGTCCTAATGTGATTGATTTTTATGAAATGCCTCCTACAAGATTAAAAAGAGGTACTGGAGCAGTCAAGGGCCATACACCATGGACGTCCAACTAAATTCTCCTCTGCCTTCACTCTACTGCATTTCAAACTGTTTTTAAAAAATTCAAATTTATGTTGATGAAGTTTGCAGACACCCTGCAAAGTAGGCAAACGGTGTAAAACAGGAAACACCGGTTAACCCTGATGCTGTTGATATTTCTGTGGTTAATTCCAGGCATGCCCCAGAAGGAGAAGGGTAGCAGGGGGTTGGCTGGTTGGTGTTGGGGAGAGTCATCACACCTGAGGGCAGATCTAGGGGTTAACATGAGGATCCTGAGTCTGACAGGGTGTCAATACAAAGCAATTTACGGGACCCCATGAAGAATCGACCCCCCAGATAACAGGCAATTTCTCTGCTCTGCTGGTCACCACGGCCTGCAGAAGACCAAATCAGAGCAGAGAGGGGTAAGCAGAGAGCGAGACTAAGGGAGGTTGGAAGAAACAAGTGAGGGGTTGTGATTAGGAGCATATAGTACACAGTATCAACACACGCCTGCAGTGGTGCCCTGAGTGCTTCTGCACTCATACTCAAGCTTTCCCTAGACTTCAGCACACTCTCAGAGTACTGCATGTGTAGTGAGCAAGCAGATATGCACAGATTAACATTTCTGCACTGACACAAATACTCTGTCTTGCACGCCCACGTCCAGCGCTACCACTATCACAGCTGAAATGGATAGGGCTCAGGAGAGAGGGCATGCAAAAGAGGCATTATGATCTGGAGACAGAGAGAAGGCAAGAACATTAAAAAGGAGAACCTCACACTTTGTTAACTAGAACAGAGACCAATTGCTCCAAAGACATGAAACTCAAAGCAAAACCAACCATTTGGCTTGTTTTGCTGAGGATTTGAACGAGACCTGTTATTTTTAGCTAAAGGAAATCTTAAAGCTGCAGCATACAGATGTAAAAAGACCAAAGCAAATCAGGAGATTCAAACCCAGCACCTTCTTACCGTGAGGTGACTGGCAACAGATTTCACTTAAAAGCTGGAGAGAGGTGTCATTCTTCTGAATTCTGACTAATGCTGTATGGGTCAGTGTACTTTCAATATTTAGCTTTTTGAATTTCAACCATTAATATTTTATTATGACTAGATGTTTATATTCATCCAGTTTTCATAGTCTTCTGCCTGTTTCTAAAACTGGGCTTCTAATTGCAAACTTTGAAAAAAGCAGACTTTTTTTTTTTCCTCATGTTGAGACATAGAAATTAATTTCTTAAGCTATTACAGATCAACTGAAGCTTGTTTCTGATTTTTAGCATGCAAAAATCTTGAGTGACCCATCATTTCTTTCTATTTTGCTTCCAAGGAGCCAGACTTCCTTGTATTTCTTTAAAGTGGCCTTGAACAGTAGGTCTCCAGGCTTTCTGAAGGTCTTTCAAAGTTTTCTTTGGACGTTAGCTTAAACTACTTAAGTAGTTTAAGACGTCAGTTAAACTACTTAACACTGACCTATGAATCTTTCAAGCACTAAAAACCATCTAACTCAAGGGATGAACCACTGTTTTGTCTACCTATAATAAACAGCTTAGCAAAGAAACTATTTAAAATTTCAGTCCAATTATAATTGAAGCTGGATGAGTGGAGAACAAAAGAAGAAGTGGCAGGCCTAAAATACTGTCTACAGCAGATGAACAGTATCTGAAAGTCATGTACCTAACGCCTCTTTTCCAATAGTATCTATCTACTTGGCTCGACTTGACTTGACTTAACTCGGTTTTTAGGGTTTTCCATGAGGTATTTTTTTAGTACCTACTCAGCCGGGGCTCTAAGCGAGCTGAGTCAAGCTGAATATGTGACGTCGACAGACTGCATGCCACTGATTGTACAGGGACAGAGTGACGTGACTGGATGAGTCGAGAGAGCAACTCTTTCATGAGAATCAAACCCCCTATTTTTGAAATCCAGCAATGAGGGAAATGACTGCACATGTGCCTTCGCTTCATTGTCCTCCATTGCTGTGTTGTGTTTGTGTTGTGTAAATGATGTCATGGGACATTTGAGCCACCATGTTGTAACAATCCCAACAACATTGAGGTGGTACTCAGGTGTAATGGAAAATGACTGAAACTGTATAGAGTAGAGTTGAGTTGAGTTGAGTCGAGCCAAGTAGGCACTAGTTGAAAGAGGCATAAGAAATGGGATAAAATCCAGCAAAGGCAAAGGTATCATCTACTATTTGCTGAAGTCTCATCAGAAATGATCTCAGTGGTGACTGTTTGTTGTGATTTGGCACTACATAAATAAAATCCACCACCATCCACCATCCAATACCATCTCGAAGGCATCTGATTGGTCTCATTTTCCAGCACAACAATGATCCCAAACATACTGCAAGTGTAGTCAAAGCACACCTGGATAGAAAAAGACACAATTTAACACTTAGTCATGGATTGGCCTCCCCAGAACCCAAACTTCAATATTACTGAAGCAGCATCTTTTACATAAAGCAACACATTTGGGTGCAGCAAGAATTAGCATTAGCTGCTAAAATTTATAACGATGAATGCAATTATCAGTCTGCACACATAGTTATCTTCTTTGTTTCTGTTGTAACAGCATATTTTGTTGCTGTGATTAATGTGAGGTTTATCATCTGTTTCCCCAAAGGACAACAGGGATTTATTTGATAAAAACACAAATTTCTTCTGATGCCGCTTTAATTAAATCAACGTGGGATACCTGAACTATATGACTCACTGGCCCCTATGCACAAAGCACGACCTGTAAAGAATGATTTTTGACTAGCTTGACGAGAGCCTGCCCTGACACCTGATCTCAACCCCATCCAGCAGCTTTGGGATGAATTAAAATGAGCCTGGCCTTATCCTCCGATACCGGTGCTGGACCTTGTGAATGCTCTTGTGGCTGAATGGGAGCAAATCACTCCAGCTCGGTTCCAAAATCTGATACAAAGCCTTCACAGAAGAGTAGAGGCTTTGTAGCAGCATGTTTATGTCCATGGAATGATGTTCAGCAATGATATATGGGTGTAATGTTCAGGTGCTCACACACCTTTGGCTATATATTACGTATAATCTGATTTAGAGAGCTGCAGTGAAGAAACGATTCTCCTTCTGAGGACTACAAAGCATGAAAGTCAAGTTAAGACTGCCAGGGATGACACAGTGAGGGTGTGTGTGGGAGAGAGAAAAAATGTCTGATACAAGGAAAATTGCAGACAAAGTGGAGAGAGAGAGAGAGAGAGAGCAAAAGAGAACCAGAAAGCGAAAGGGGGAAAGAAAACATACATCACTTACAGCAATATTTCTTGTGACATTGTCAAACTTTGCCTGAAATGTTGCCAGACATGAGAAACAAAGAATTGTGGGTAAAACCATTGCATTCACAGGGTCAAAGGGTGAACATCTGAACTTTGTTTGAGACATGGTAGGAGAGCCACGGTCAGTCTGTCATTAACCTCCCCAAACCATTTATTTTTTTTATTTTATTGTTTCCTCTGCAAATAAATAAATAAAATCACATCCTATAATATTCATTTCTTCACTTTTTCATTTTTGTAGATTTTTTTTTTTTTTTTTGTCGCCAGGGGGAACAAAAATTCCTTTTCACAAAGTTTGAAATCTCCATTATTTACGTGAGTGGGCTGACAGCGTTTGTAACTCCAATACAAATGACTCAAGTCAAAAAGAAATGTGGACACTTCCTGCATTTGAAACTCCACATCTAAACTCTGTTCTGGCTAAACAAGTCAATTCAACATGCTAGCTGCTCTGCATGGGTGTACTCTAGCAAGCATTGAGTAGATTGAAATTTTAACAGAATGACTCTGCCTGAGCCAAATTTCATGGTAATAAATACAACAGTTCATAAGATCTCATTCAAAACATCAAATACCCCATGGTGGGAAACTAGGAATTGTCATAAGCTCACCAAAATTAACAATTTGCATACAGGGTGGGAAATTAACTTTTTAAAAATGTGATCATCTCCCAGCTAATGGCATACGTGTTCAAATTCACCAGATACTCAGTAATAAATCATTATTTTGTGTCTGACATGTTCCTGCCACGTATTACAATAATTTGGCTGGCAGCTAATCTTCCAACCTAGATACATCTTCAGAGTGCCTTAGACTGGTTTACAGCAACAATTAGACAGGGCTCACTTTCAACTCCTCTAATATCGTCACCTTTTTGAAGCCATTTAAACCAAGTGTCAATTTATTTATTTATTTTTTTAACATTCATAGTTTTTGTTGTAAAGGGGTGTATTTTTACTCAAAGCATAATCTTTTCCTATATTGAATCAAGTTGGTTTTCATACAAAAACCTAAAAGTAGCCAAAACATTTTGTTAAATATACATTAAAAAATAATAATAAATTCCCCCCTCGCCCTGTAGGCAGTCTTTGTTTTATCCTCCAAGCTCAGATCCTCTACCAGAGGCCTGGGAGCTTGATGATCCTGTGCAGTATCTCAGCTATCCCCAGGACTGCGCACTTCCTGACAGAGATCTCAAATGTTATTCCTGGAATCCCCCCAGTTTGGGGGTCACTGCCCCAAGTGTTCTGATTACCACGGGGACCACTGTTATCTTCACCATCTACATCAGGGGTGCCCAAACTCAGCCCGCGGGCCGCTTCTGGCACTACCCCCTACTTCCGGTCCACGAATTGATGGCAAAAATAACATTAAATTCTGAGGGTTAAGCAAAATGTCAAAAAAGTAACTTAAAGGGCCAAATTGTATTTTTGACATCAATTCGCGGACCAGAAGGGGACGGGGCCGGAAGCGGCCCACGGGCTGCAAGTTTGGGCACCCCTGATCTACATCCTCTCTTGCTCCTCTCTGAGCTCTTGCTATTTATCGAGCTTCTCGTGTTCTTTCTGATGTTGCTGTCACTTGGTATTGCAATTTCTATCACTACAGCCTTCTTCCTATGCTTGTCCACCACTACGATGTCCGGGTGGTTAGCCATCACAAGTTTATCTGTCTGTATCTGGAAGTCCCACAGGATCTTAGCCAGGTCATTCTAAACCACCTTCCAGATCATAATTGGCACAGATGTTTATATTATGCCAGCCACTTGGTTATGGCGTTCCATGTATGCCCTGCCTGCTGGCATCTTGCACCCTGCTGTTATGTGCTAAATTGTCTCAGGGGCATCTCTGCACAGCCTGCACCTGGAGTCTTGCCTGGTGTGGTAGACCGCAGTCTATTGATTTTGTGCTTACAGCCTGTTCCTGTCCTGCCATGATTACTGCCTCTGTGCTGTCTTCCAGCTGAGCTTTGTCCATGCATTGGTAGGATCTTTCGATATCAACTACTTCTTCTATCTGCCGGTGGTGCATGCCATGCAGGGGCTGCCCTTCCATGATGGTTAATGTTCATGTTCCTCTTCTTTTTCGGGTTTCTGCTGCCAAAGGTATTGACTAAGCATGGGCACGGAGGGTCCAGGTTTCTAGCTTTGCTATGATCTTCTCTTTTAGGTCAGCTGCTCTTGCATTCAACATACCAGTTGATCATGGGGCTTGCTATCATGCAATCATGGAATGTGGGGATGATGATATCTTCTGCATGAAGATATCATCTACCTGATATCCTGGCTCCCTCTTGCTCCCTCTTGCCATAGCATTTGTGTTGTACCTCATCACTCTTTAGTTGGGATAGCAGTTGTTTCTTGTGGATGTTGGAATACTACTAGTTGTTTTGATTTAGTCTAGATGTTGGGTTTCAAAGAATCCATAGGTCCCGCATCCTCTTCATGTAACCTCTTTCACTGGGGACACAGTTCCCTATTCTCATCTCATGCCCACTTGTGTCGCATCCTTGCCCCAGTAGCGGCCCACTTATCATCAGGATAGATAGATAGGGTAAATGGACTAGTTCTTATATAGCACTTTTCTCCTCTAACTGAGCACTCAAAGCACTTATACAACATGTTTACATTCACCCATTCATACAAGCACTTCCATATGAAGATGTCTACCATTTGCACTTGGGATTTGGTATCTTGCCCAAGGATGCTTTGGCATGCAGGCAGGAATTGAACCGCCAACCATAGTAGGTGACCTGCTCTATCTCCTGAGCCACAGACAGACAGACAGACAGACAGACATGTCCTGACAGCACAGCCACCCCTTCTGTCTCTTTTCAGGACTTTCATGTCTCTTTAAAAGACTGTTTCTCTGCATCTAACATCGCCATGGTGTCAGGGTATTGACAACAAAGGATACATTTGTGATGCAGGTGGCTTCTGACAAAACACCAGTATTTGACAAACAAGGATCAGAGCAGGTTGCACCATTCCTAAGTCACACAAGTTCCATGGTTAAAATGTCAAACCCCACCAACTGACGCCACAACAGCAAAACATATAACATAGAAATGTTGCAAACCTAATGCCACAATATTAGACATATATGTTGTAGTTATACTATGGCAAGTTGATGTCAGGTCAAGGTCATTTTTAGCTAATGCTGTCACAAATCTGGGTCATCCGTGGTGTTTTCTTTGACTTCCCCTAACTTTATCCATTACTTGATCTAACCCCAGCATTTAGCCTAACTTCATCCAAGTCTTTAGCCTAAAATGATCCCTACAATCTGATTAATACAAGATCATCATCACATATACACAATTTCTATGTAACAATAACTTTAAAATTGCAATTGTTGTATATCGAGGTAGACAAACAGGAGGTGTTTCAAAGGCTTGAAAGGCATGAAGTGTGTCCTTGGTGTTGACAAGTGAGTACAGAGTCACTGAATGATAACAAACCAGGCAGCCACATATTTGTTTTAGTATACGAGCGCTGATCTTTTTCCTCTGAGCTCTTAATTGTCTTTATTGTGGTCCAAAGCACACGTGTTGGTGGTGTTTCTTCACAACACTAGTCTGAAAATTCTTCATTATCCTGAAGCAGTTCTGTTTATTCTTTTATGTTTACACAAGATTCGGATCCCTCCTATAAATCAACACTTTTAAACAGCAAAACATTTTTTCATGTCTTTCAAAAAAAGACTTATTAGTAAGCAAGAGCACATACACACAGGCAGGAACAGGCAGAGAGTAAAGCTGTCAGAATGACTGAGTTATTTCTTCATCTTCCTCTGCTTTGATCCTACTCTTCCTTGCCTCCCCGCTTACCTTCTTCAATTCTGTTATCTGTTCTGCCCGTGAACTATAAGTGCATGAAACAGAGCAGGAGCAGACAGGTGAATGCGCTGTGACTCTGTTACTATGGAGACACAGGTAGCAACTTTCAAGGTGAGGCTGTAGAGCTCTGCCATACATACACACAGAATGCATTTTTGCTATTACTGCACAATCGCATTGTGGAGATACTACGATTCACAGGAGGTATGTGTGAGATAGTCCAGAATGAATGGGGCCCTGTGGAGTTGTAGCCCAAAGATGTGCATTTTGGGGGCTAATTTTTTTTTTTTCTTGTGGAAACTTTATGTTTTCAGTGGAAGGGGCTGGGACAATACAGCACATAGCACCATTTTTCACCAGTTTCTGTTGTTGTAAAATACCCTGCTGTGAGGGGTTGGGGGACATTACAGCACCACAAGCCACTTTATTTACTTAGGGAAATGGGTGCCATCATGGAAGTGTGTAAGGTAATAAATCCTTAACTGACCAGTGAATATATTTTAGCAGAATCTTTGAACTTTGTATTTATCATCAGTTATCTGGTAAGGAAAGCACACACCCACTGGCCACTTTATAAGGTACAGCTAATAAGTGGCTAGTTCAACTACTTGTTATCACAAGTAGCTCATCAGCCAGCGGTGTGGCAGCAACTCAGTGCATTTAGGCATGTAGACATGGTCAAGGCACCCTGAGCACTGTGACAGTAAACATGGCATGGTTGTTGGCATTAGATGCTTCAAGGTAAGTAGGAAGGCAACAGTAACTCAAATAACCACTCATTACAACCAAGGTATGCAGAAGAGCAATACACTGAACCTGAAGCAGATGGGCTACATCAGCAGAAGACCACACCACAAGCCACTCCTGTCAGCTAAGAACAGGAAACTGAGGGGCCGATTCAACACAGGCTCACCAAACTTGGATTGGAAAAATGTTGCCTGGCCTGATGAGCCCTGAAGAAATAAGCTTGGATGGTGGAGACAGAATTTGTCATGAATTGCGGAATTTGGACCCAAATGCAGGGCGAGGTAACCAGCAGAAGTTAAAACACAGACGCAAAAAAAAAAAAAAGTCCACAAAGCAAAATGCAAACTAAATCTAGAGTAAACAGGGAACACACAAGAGTAGGTTAACAAACACTAAAACAAAGACTGAGTAGAAAACAGTGCTATACACATGAGGGCATTTCAGAGAAGTGGATACAGGAGCGTGACAGGACACAGGTGAGAACCATAACTAAATGGTCTCTGGAGCTTGAAAAAGGCGACTGGACTTCTTTTTGTTTCTTGAAGACGTTTCACCTCTCATCCGAAAGGCTTCTTCAGTTCTCAACCAAATGGTGGAGAGACCCAGGTATTTAAACCCCTGTGGGCGTAGTCCCATGGAGGTGGTTATGACCCTCTATTGATCATGTGCGTGAAGACAGGAAGACGATTCCTTACTGAACAGAACCAGCTTCACCCCAGATCAGATTTGTGCACTTTTAGATCTCTGCCTTACCACAACATATTTTAAATACAATGATGGATTCTACAGACAGAAGCATGGATGTGCCATGGGCTCCCCAGTGTCTCCCATTGTAGCCAACCTTTACATGGAGGAAGTGGAAAGTAAAGCTCTTGGTTCTTTCAAAGGGATGGCACCTAGCCACTGGTACAGATATGTAGATGACACCTGGGTCAAAATCAAAACCCAAGAAGTAGAAGCCTTCACTCGTCACATTAACTCAGTGGATAAATACATACGTTTTACCAGGGAGGACACCAGAGATAACAAGTTACCATTCCTGGACTGTGCGGTGCTTATCGAGGAAGATGGAAGCCTCAACATTGAAGTTTACCGGAAGCCCACACACACAGACCAGTATCTCCTCTTTGACTCCCACCACCCTCTGGAACACAAACTTGGGGTGATCAGGACCCTACAACACCGTGCGGAAAGTGTTCCCTCTAAGGCAGAAGGGAAGCATAAGGAACACACACACATTAAGAAAGCCCTCAAAACATGCGGTTACCCCAACTGGGCCTTCATCAAATCAGCTAAGATGCACAGGAATGAAGGCCAAACACAAACTACAGAGAATAGGAAGGACAAGAAGAAAAACATTGTCATCCCATATGTGTCAGGCTTGTCAGAGAAACTCAGAAGAATTTTCTCCAAGCATGACATCTCAGTATACTTCAAACCAAGTCACACCCTAAGACAAAAACTGGTTCATCCCAAGGACAAACCCGCCAAACACAAGATCAGCGATGTAGTGTATGCTGTTCAGTGCAGTGAAGAGTGCTCGGACCTCTACATTGGTGAAACCAAACAGCCTCTTCACAAACGAATGGCACAACATAGAAGAGCCACCTCGACAGGACAAGATTCAGCAGTACATCTGCATCTGAAGGAAAAAGGGCACTCTTTTGAGGATGCCAATGTTCACATTTTGGAGAGGGAAAACAGATGGTTTGAAAGAGGAGTGAAAGAAGCCATCTATGTCCACTGTGAACAACCATCATTGAACAGAGGAGGTGGATTACGTCACCAACTTTCCCCCGCTTACAGTGCTGTCCTGAGCTCCCTTCCCAGACGTCTCAACCCCCATTCACACCTTTGTTCCAGTGACCTCAATAGGCCACAGGAAACAATGGAGCGGAGTCCTAAATTGGTTTCAACTGAAACCACTGATTAAATATGACCCACGCCCTCTTCACACCTGGGCCCATGTGTTCACGCACATGATCAATAGAGGGTCATAACCACCTCCATGGGACTACGCCCACAGGGGTTTAAATACCTGGGTCTCTCCACCATTTGGTTGAGAACTGAAGAAGCCTTTCGGATGAGAGGTGAAACGTCTTCAAGAAACAAAAAGAAGTCCAGTCGCCTTTTTCAAGCTCCAGAGACTACTATGACCTGGATGACTGAGAATCTACACAGACACATAACTAAATGGGGAAATACAGGCACATGAAAAAACTTCACAGAGGAAGTGACACAGGAGGATAAGACAGGAAACACTGAGGACATAAATCAGTTTATCATCAGTATAGATAGAGCTGTTTTCAAACTTGACAGAGTTTGGCACAAACAGCATGAAAGCCTGGATCCATCCTGCTTTGTATCAATGCTTCAGGGTGGTGGTGGTGTAATGATGTGGGGGCAATAATTTTTTTTTTGGACTTTTTGGGCTTCTTAGTATCAAATGAGCATCATTGAAAGATCACAGCCTCTCTGCTGTTGCTGACTATTTTTTAATAACCACAGTGTACCCATCTGATGGCTGCTGTTAGCAGATGGGTTGACTCCACATCATTGCTGAATCTATGTCATAAAGAATTAAGGCAAGAATTAAGGAGTTGTTTTAATTCAGCTTTGGACATATTATCTTCTACTATAACTATGATGAATACTTGTGAAAAGTTTAAGCTATTTTAGCCATTTTTGATCATTCACTCAGGGTTATCTCAAAGCCCCCGGCTGATCTTCAGCCAGTTACTGGGAATTAATGGGAATTGGAATGGCTTCTGTAGACTGGCTCTGGCTGTTCTCGTTTCATGACCCCTGCCAGGCTGACCTTTTACATACAGCATCAAGTGCTAGCTTGCAATAAATCTTTCGCAAATTAGGACAAACAGATCCAGTCCTCTATTCAATTCTATGGTGATTATTCAGCTTTTGTCTTATTTGAGGAAGAGGAGCATGTTCAACTCAATAACTGCCATTCACTAACTCTATGAGAAGTTTTATTTGTGTGCTCTATCCCTGCTTGTTTCTGAACTTGTGTGAAATTGTGCACAGTTTGTTAAGAAGGGGCTTTGGAACATATCTATCTGCATCAATGAAGCAAGACAATCTTGTTCTTCCTGTGTGTAATTGCTTGCTGATGTGCTGACCTGCTATGCAGACTGAAATTAGTATTACAGCAGGCTATTGTGTCTCAACTAATTTAGCATGATTTTATGGCTATAAAAAGGATACGGCTAAAAAAAAAAGAGAGATAATCAAATACTTAATTTGGTCTGTAATTTTCATCACTTCATGGAGATTGTTAGAATAGATAAACGCTTAACTGTTTTTCTATGTATCACAATGTGTTTATCATAAACATGCACATGGAAAGCAGGTAACGCCTGTTTCCTGAGGACACACACACACACACACCCACATACACATACATGATTACATCATGTGACGTGAGTGATGTTGTTACCTGAGCTTTGTGTAAACTCACATGATGCTAATATAAAAGAGCCAAGCAGGAAGAAGGTTCAGACTCTCCCTCAGACACACACACACACGCGTGTTGGCTGACTGAGACTCTCCCTGCAGGTAAAAAGATCAACTACGGGTTTCTGTGTCTTTCTTTATTTAACGGTGGTCCGAACCTAACAGAGATTTAACAAACCCTGATTGGAGCAGGTCAGAGATTCATGGATATATTCATGTATGAATGTAATTAATTTGCATTTCTAGATACATTATGAAAAAAAATAAACTAGCATTAAAATCTGCAGTCTACTGTACGTAGGTGTGACTGCTGCTGTGGTCTCAAAGTGGAACTATTGTGCTTTTCCTTGTTTAAATGGGGGAAAAAAATATTCACAGCCTTCCCTCAGATGAACAGTTTCATTAAGTACAGCAACTTTAATAACTGCTGTTTGTTTACTTAGACTGCCTCTCTCCTGTTTATCTTTCTTAGTTAACTTCAGTAATGTCTTCCTCTAAACCATCAACATGTCTTTCAGACCCTATTGCTACAACACTGCTCAAAGAAGTCTCACTATTAATTAACACTTCAGTTTTAAATATGTTTCATTTATCTTTATTAACAGGCTAAAACACCACAGGCTTTTAAGGTGGCAGTAATGTATATATTACAAATTCTTTACTTGATCCAGCTGTTTTTTTTAACCAATTACAAACCAATTTCTAGCTTTCTTTTTATTTCAAAAGTTCTTTAAAGTGTAGTCACAACGCAGCTGCACAATCATCTGCAGAGGAATGGTTTATTTTAAGAGTTTCAGTCAGAGTGCATCACAGCACAGAACCAGCACTAGTGAAGGTGACAAATGATCATCCTATGGGGAGTCTTCGTAACAGGGTACTGTCCTGGGACCAATGCTGTTTACATTATATGAGTATATAACACAACAGAAGCACAGCCTTGAACCTTGTTTTCCTGAAATTGTCATTTGCTTTTCTTGGGTAATTTTGGTGCTCACTGCAGAGTGGTAATGCAGAGGCGGGAAGAGAGCAGGAAACAGGTGAGAGCACAAAGCAACTGAAAAATCCTGTGATGATTGGGTTTATAAACCATATTAAAACCACTCAGATAACAACAATTACCTCAAGAAGCATCCAGTTTTTAAGCTGTTTTCACACTGAACTTATTTCATGTTGCGCTGCTGTACCTACATGAACCACACGTGCACCTGGAGCCAAGGTCTCCCTGAGACCTCCTGCTTTGTGCTTAGCTGTTGCACTTGCACAATTAAAATAGAGCCTCAGAGTCTGAAGTTCCCAGGAAAGGATAATCCATTTACCAAACACAGTGAAGCTCAGACAGCCTCCTGTGACTGAGTCACACTGCCAGTCAAAGGGGTCAACAGACAGTGACTAGAGCTGTATACTGCTCTGTCAGATTTGTCTCCTACCTTGTCTTTCCTGCTGCCCTTCTCCTTCCTTCCTTTCTCCTTGGAAAGGAAGGAATCTGCAGTTTAATCCAGTCTTGATGTATGGCTCATTAATAGGGTGAGGTAAAGATATTGGATTAAGAGCAGATTAAAGATGATTAATGCTGCATAATGAGGACTAATCTGGAGCTCCTCTGTTCCACTTTGTGTTTTAATGTGTGTTTTTCTCTGCCCCTCCTCGTTGGCTGAGTCATCTGCCTCTAGATACAGCTGCTGAAATATACATGAGATGTTGGTTTACCGAAATAAAGAAGATCTATTTGAAATGGGGAAAAGGAGCTGTTTTAAAAAAGGAGGTTTGTGTCTCTTAAATTCAACAGTGGTAAATTATGAGCTCTTACAGGCTCACATACTTGAGTTCAACTGACAAACAAACGCATGCTGCTAAAACGCAATGCTGAAGAGCTTAAGAGCACAGACGCTCAGTCTATGCCCTTGAATAGTGCAAGGAGAGCGGGAAGGTCACAGACAATCATTCCAGGGTCCTCTGAGGCCTCCCAGCATCCGGGACGCCACCTTTGGGAGTCCCACTCCTTCATCGCCACTCCTTTCTCCCCCTCTTTGCTCTCTTTCCCCCCTGCCTTTCACTGTTTTTTTAATCCTCCTCCTTTCTTCTCCTCTTTGCTCTATACTCCCTTTCACTCATGACCAGCCCTTTAGGCAATAAATAAATGAAGTACCTTATACATCCCACATAGTTCTAAAACTTTGAGGTACTACAATGATAAAATCTTATGCATATGACTACATTTTCAATAACTGTGTAAAGGCACTGGTCATTTGTTCAAATATTCACATTAACTCATTTTTAGCTTGACACCATCGAAGTCTCATCCAGTAAGAATCACTGATATACAGTATATGCAGGACTGAGTTTTTTCCTCTAAAACAGTGCACTAAACTGCAGTGACTCTGTCAGCAAGACAGAAACAACACAACTGCAAGCACCTGCACAGACAGCATGCCAACAAAAAGCTAGCGAAGATCCCACAGTGATGCTAAAGCGTAGTTTACGCAGAGTCCAGCAGACAGAGCCCGATCTTCATCAGGTAACAAAAGCAGTGTTGAGCAGTCAGGCCTGTAGCTTTGTAACCTTCATTTCTATCTGTACACATTTCTGCAGCAGAATTGCTGCTTCGATTGCTTTCGACTGCTTTGTGTTGTTAGTTTCATGTTCATATGTAAACCCTCAAAGAAAGATTGGACATATCCTCATTTGGGATTTGTGTTGTCTGTGGTACTGTATGTACTGCAAATACTGTTTATATTGTTAACTGGTAATTATGTGACAGTACATTTCAGATCATGTTATAGAGTAACACAAAAGTAAAGCACTGCATTACTTTTTTTTTTTTTTTTTAAAGGAAAGAGTAACTTTTTTTAGTAACAACCCCAACCCCTGTTCTAGTTACTGGAAAAAATCTGCATTAAGCATTAAGAAAGTGAGCCCCTAACCATGGCTGTACTGGCTGTGATACGGGATATCCATTTTTGCATTTTCATATATTAGGGTTATAATCAGTATCAGTATCTTGAGGGACTCCTAAGTGGACTATAATTTCCAAAATGAACAGTGTGCGACTGAAACTACAGAATCACCAGGATTCATATTAATTGCTTGTAAGGTGTCCTTGGGTGAAAGGTGCCTATGAGTAAACAATCTTTTTCTTATAAACTTCTTTACAAACTCCCTTCTTTTTGCAACCGCAGGAGTTGCCCCCTGCTGGCTGTTAGACAGAATGCAGAGGAATACAGTTCTTAGACCAGGAAGCTACTAGTCTGTCAATCTTTTTTTTATGTAGTTTATATACAGTCTCTTAGTAGAAACTCTACTTTCTCAGGTTTATGTTCTTGGGTTATAGTCTACTACTACATTCAATATTTCCTATACAAATCTCAAGAGTAACAGTGATGTTTCAGTTTCCTCTTCAGATAGCTGGCTAACAAGCAGACTGGAAACACAAAATCAATCAGATAAACAGTATAAGTACTGAAATCAATCAAACAGTGCTGACTGACAACTAAGGATTTTCAACCTGTGAGGTCAAGAGTCAGATAAGCCAACCAAAGATCCTCTGACTGTCAAACACAGAACCACATTCTTGTGTATCATTACATAGCCTGAAAGTTGACAGCAATTCATATATTTCATTTTTTTATATTTTATTTTTTTAAAAACATCCTTTGACTGATGAAACCTGCTAACTGTGTTGCATTGAAGGCTGTTATTAAAAGAAATATGTCAGCATGTTGTGGCCAGATTCTGCTCTCTTTAAAAGAAAGTGAAAGGACACATTTGGTGTGATGATTTTAAATTATGGTTTTGATTAGCGAGTCACTTTTTGCTGCCCTGCTATTTGCTAGAAACAGAACTTCCTAACAAAAACTCTGAAAATATGTAGATTTTGTAATTGCATGGTTTTTTTTTTTTAATTAAATTGCCCTTTTTATTCTTTCCCTTCCACCTTCTCTGCCCTTCCATCTCCCAGTGTGTCATCTTTTTCTCCCCCCACCAACTCTGCTCTATTCTCCCAAAGTCCCAATTCCACAATTCCTTCCCAATCACAGACTCCCTGAGGATTTGAGGCCCTCTCTAGTCACCGAAGCCCCCGCCCTCATGAGACAAAAATGGCAAATCCAGATTCATACCACACACACACACACACACACACAAACACCAATCTCTCTGGCTCATCCCTTTATCCTCCATCAGCATCCCTATCCCAGATGTGCCCCTTCCCAGGAGAGAATCCCCCATCAGCCCAAAATAATAAAATAAAATCCCACCGTCTTACTCCCCAGCACCTTTCTGAAGAAGGGGAAGACATGCTGATGAATGTGGTGGGGTAGATGTGGATGAGAGGAGAGCAATTAAAATCTTCGATGCTCTCCTTTTCTTGCCAGATCCAGAGGGAAAACTGGGAGACAGAGATTGTGTCTGGCATAAAAAAAAAAAAAGTCTATTTCATCTCAATCAAAGAAACCTATTTTGAAGCCTGAATAAAGACAAAAGAACCAGTTGCTGGGACCCTTCACATGAGGAATGGAGGACATTTAGGACTGCTGAGGACAACATCCTGGCATAGATAGATGTACAACTTTAGTGTACTCTAACCGTTATCCAATTAGATTATTCTTACCGCAAATTTGCAGTGTGGGGATACATTAAATGTTTTAAACACGCATCAAGAATCTTCCACATGTAACAAACTAAACAAAATGCTATGAATTTAGAATTTAATAATCAGTGTTCCCATGCGGAGCGATTAGTGCGATTCTATGCACGTTGATGATTCTGAGGGTGGGCACTGATGCAAGTTTTTCACTATACCGATACTCTGATCCATGCTGAGCAGCTAAATGTATTGATTTTGACTGCTATGAATGGCAAGCCTGCAATAGCGGAGAGACACCTGACTACTTTACAAAACAGAACCCCAGTTCCAAAAAAGTTGGGACGCCGTGTAAATTGTAAATAAAAACAAAATCCAATGATTTGCAAAACTCACAAACCCCATATTTTATTCACAATAGAGCACAGAAAACATACCAATTATTTAAACTGAGACATTTCACGATTTCGTGAAAAATATTAGCTCATTTTGAATTTTGCAGCACCAACGTGTCTCAAAGAGTTAGGATGAGGGCAACGACAGTGTGGGAAAGTTAGTGGGACTAAAAAGGAACATCTGAAGGAACTTTTGCAGCTAATAAGGTTAATGCTGCTATATCTGCAAATCATTGCATTGTTTTTATATACATTTTACAAAGCATCCCAACTTTTTCCGAACTGGAGTTGTAAAAGGCAACAGAACAAGCAACGGATCATAGAACATACCAGGCAGCCATGACACTAATGACATGCTCAGCAGGACTAAACTGTCAAATCCTTTGCTTTTTTCCAGCATTTTTTGTGGTGGTTGGGCTGAGATGACAGATGACAAAGAAAAATAACAATTTTGAGGGACATCTTTTCACAAGGTATCCCCACGACCACGATCTTCTTTGAAGATCAGAAGCACATTGGTCACTGTCTTTCCCATTTGAAAAAAAAACAATGATTTTTGCTCTTCACAATCACTTGGTGTATCAGTTTTTTTTAAGTGAAATTGCTGAGATCCCCTCACACAGTGAACAAACTACTGATTTACACAGAAACTTTATTTATTTATTTTAATCGAAGAACTCGGCTCCCATCTTAGCAAATGTTTATCTGACCACATTCCATCATCTTCAAACACTCCAATCAGTGCAATCAGTCAAGACCAGTGCAATCACCATGCCCAACAAACAGAGCTAAAATGATTGGTTTGGACTGTCAGTGTCCTACAGAGTTGCTTTATCTACCAAAAAAAAAAGCTGGTTTCTCTGGGATAGTAACAATATGTCTAAGATGCACACTGGTTTAAAAGTTTCTAAGTTTGGATTTTCCTCAGCTGGGCTTTTGGGGGGTTTGGTTTTTCCATCTTCCTTAAAAATACTCCACTCATCACAGTTTTACTAAGCTGGGAACATTTTCTGGGGGTGTGGTTGAACAGACAGATTCCTTCCACTTTTTGACCAGTTAGTCTCTCGGGTCTTGTTATATAAGTACATATGTCAGGACAAAATCATAAATGAATATGCTAATAAATTCGCATTACTTTCTGGACACTAACTAAACTCAGTTTCTCTGTCCAGTGGACTTTAAGTGTTTTCATCTGTGAAGTACCTCCACATGAAGTGCTCTGAGCAACAACGAATAAACCACATGAGGAACCCCAAAAAGCCAGAAGTTGACTAAAGTCAGTAAAATGTTTCCTTGGTGGACCTGGAATATCAGTTCCAAATTCCATGACTAGAAGGCAACGTGATGGATCAACACGGGGACCAACCAGTGCTGAACAATGTGCTTTATCTTGGTAGAAGGTGGGGCAGTTGCTTCTAGAAGATTGGCAGGTTACCAGGCTATTTGATTCACGGCAGAAACCTGATATTACACCAGCAGGGGAAGAGGTAGGGGTGGTGTTAGGTTAAGAATTTGTCTCCTCAGGACTTCGGCTTGCTATACTAACCCTTTACTTTGTGTATTTTTTTTTTTTTTTGTGCATGTAAATCCTCTCAAACTCCTTTTGGCAGCCTCTTTCTGTTTTTCAAAGTTTTACTTAACAGCACTAATGATGAAAGTCCCATTGTTCTGGAGGTGTAAAGGACACTCTGTCCTACACTATGCTGCATGCCGTGCTCTTTTTCCCCTCCTGCACCTCGTTCTCCCCCACAAAACAACCCTACCTCCCTCCCAGTAGGGGACTAGTGCCA
Source organism: Archocentrus centrarchus (assembly GCF_007364275.1). NCBI lineage: Eukaryota > Metazoa > Chordata > Actinopteri > Cichliformes > Cichlidae > Archocentrus > Archocentrus centrarchus. Next base: position 30,448,942 of record NC_044352.1, on the reverse strand, counting down.
TGTGGTGATGAATAGTCAGATGTGAGGCAGGAGGACTCACAATGTAGGTCGAGCTCCAGGGGTTGTCGTCTACTGGTGTGTGTATGTGTATTCATATATATGTGTGTGTGTGTGTGTGTGTGTGTGTGTGTGTGTGTGTGTGTGTGTGTGTGTGTGTGTGTGTGTGTGTGTGTGTGTGTTTCAAGGCACTTGGGGGGGCTCCTGGGTACACACTGCTCTCCAGTGTGAGGTGGTGCTGGGTGTGGAATGGTGGAAGGAGGGTGAGGAAGGGGTGATGAAGAGTGCTTATACCTGCTAGAGAATGATATATGGGGTGTCCGTACCCCCTTATATACCTGTTCCCATTGCCTATTCTGTCTCTGGCTGGCACACAATAATGCACACACTCACTAACACACACCACCCCTGCACCCCCACCCAGAGACATGGTGTGGATAATCAGCTCATTTGCTATGGTGCAGTTAGATTAGCGTATGAACATCTTCACAATGATGAACTGCACTGCACCAGAGCGACAACCTTGTTCTGTGGGACCGCAAAGTCGCACACATAGAGAAGAATAGGCTAATAAATGACAGTGAACTGAAGTTCAATGACTTTGGGGTCAGAGAAAGCAGGGATCCAGTGCGGATGTGAGGTCGGGATATGGGAGAGGTCATAAATTATATGAGCTATAAGCCTGCTTGATGTCACAATTCACATCTGGCATTTGTGGTGAGCATTTTCCATCTCTTCTGGGTTTTTTTGTTTTTAAAGTTTGGCAGGGAGAGCAGTGGCACTACACACAAACCTAGTGCACTTCTGTTTATTAGTGGTGGGAAATGTAATAGTAACACTGCCTTTTAATTATACTGTATACATACTGTATATCACTGGCATTTCTGTGGAAAATGAGAGAGGAGAGCATATGGAGGACAGATTGGGAATCAGGAAGTAGAGAGGACTGATAAGGAGGAAGTAAGGGCAGCCATGAAGGGGATGAAAAGTAGAAAGGCAGCTGTTATAGTTGACATACCTCCACAGGTATGTCAAATATGGGATTACATCAGGAACCAGCTCTGAGCCCCTTCTTGTTTGCAGTGATGATGGACAGGCTGACAGATGAGGTCAGACAGGGGTCTGAGTGGACTATGATGTTCTCAGACAACATTGTGATCTGCAGTGAGAGCAGGGAGCAGGCGGAAGAGAGCCTGGAGAGGTGGAGGTACGCTGTGGAGAGGAGAGGAATGAGAAGCAGATAGAATGCATGTGTGTGAATGAGAGGGAGACAGGTACAACAGTGAAGATGCAAGAAGTAGAGGTAGTGATGGTGGACAAGTATAAATGCCTGGGGTCAGCCTTCCAATGCAATGGACAGGGCACAAGGGAGGAAAACGCTGCACTGAAAACGTTGCATTCAGATTTAGATGTTTTGACTTTCTATGAGCTATATACACTGCCTGGCCAAAAAAAAGTCGCCACCTGGATTTAACTAAGCAAATAGGTACGAGCCTCCTATTGGATAATTACTGCATGGGCAATTATCTTTCAGCTGGCAACAAGTTATTTAACCCCAACTGGCGCAATGAGTTGCTTCTCATTTCTTAAACAACCATGTCAAAAAGATGTCAGTCTGTTTGAGAAGGGTCAAATCATTGGCATGCATCAAGCAGAGAAAACATCTAAGGAGATTACAGAAACTACTAAAATTGGGTTAAGAACTGTCCAACACATTATTAACACTGGATAGTGGGGACCCATCATCTTTGAGGAAGAAATGTGGCCGGAAAAAAATCCCGAATGATCGGGATCGGCGATCACTTAAACGTTTGGCGAAATAATTTCGAAGAAAAGCAACAGTAGCATTCAGGGCTATGTTTAATAGTGAAAGTAAGAGCATTTCCACACGCACAATGGGAACTTAAGGGACTGTGACTGAACAGCTGTGCAGCCTTAAGAAAACCACTAATCAGTGAGGCTAACCAGAAAAAAAGGCTTCAATTTGCAAGGGAGCATAAAGATTGGACTCTAGAGCAATGGAAGAAGATTATGTGGTCTGATGAGTCCAGATTTACCCTGTTCCAGAGTGATGGGCGTATCAGGGTAAGAAGAGAGGCAGGTGAAGTGATGCACCCATAATGCCTAGTGCCTACTGTACAACCCTGTGGGGGTAGTGCTATGATCCGGGGTTGCTGCAGTTGGTCAGATCTAGGTTCAGCAACATTATGTGCTCAAAGAATGAGGTCAGCTGACTACCTAATTATATACAGTACTGAATGACCAGGTTATTCCATCAATGGATTTTTTTCTTCCCTGATGGCAGGGGCATATTCCAAGATGACAATGCCAGGATTCATCGGGCTCAAATTGTGAAAGAGTGGTTCTGGGAGCACGAGACATCATTTTCACACATGGTTTGGCCACCAGAGTCCAGACCTCAACCCCATTGATGATCTTTGGGATGTGTTGGAGAAGGCTTTGCGTAGTGGTCAGAATCTGCCATCATCACTGCAAGATCTTGGTGAAAAATTAATGCAACACTGGATGGAAATAAATCTTGTGACATTGCAGAAGCTTATCGAAACAATGCCACAGCGAATGCATGTCGTAATCAAGGCTAAAGGCGGTCCAACGAAACATTAGTGTGTGACCTTTTTTTTGGTGGCGACTTTTTTTTTTTGGCCTGGCAGTGTATCTGAACTCACTGAAGACATGTTAACAGACTTGCTGTTTTTGCACTTTATCTACCTCACATCCATGGCCAAGTCATAATCACCAGTTAAACTAAAACGCATGTCTTTGGAGTGTGGGAGGAAGCCAGAGTACCCAGAGGAAACCCACGCAGGCAAGAGGAGACCATGCAAACTCCTCAGCATTTTAGCAGGGAGACGGCAGTGCACCACCATGTCACCCAAAGGTGTGTTTTTGTGCTCACTGTAAGTGAAATTGCCTTTTCTTTCACTTTGATCCTCATTAAATGCTGCAAATCAAAAAATTACATAAAAGCGAGACGACATATGCTGCTAGGCAACAGTCATAGCCGCAAGTGCATTCACATGAACCTGCAACACTAAGGCAGTGTTAACACCAAAGACTGATCCTAACAAAGATCAACTCAGCAGTTAAGACCAGACTTTACATACAAAGCAGAACTGGATCTTCCTGTACACATGGATATACTTTGATGCCCCTTTTATTATTACACTCAGTCCAACAACCCCCCCCCCCCCCCCCCCCCCCATATGCAACTGCAGCACATCCACACTGAGTCCTCTTATTCTTTCGTATTTTTAGTCTCTCTTCTCCAACCACCACTTTTACAGCAGTTTGTCTTACTTTTAAGAACGTCCCACACTCTTTCTCCGCTCTCTTCCTTCTGTATCCCTGTTCTTAGCCAAACGCAGTATCGAAACAGCAGGAATGTGCCCCACTGCCTTTTCATCTTCTCTCTTTCTCTCTCTCATCTGCCTCTCTTGTGTAACGACCTCAATCTGTCTGTCTCTGTTAGCTATCGTCTGCGACAATAATTCTGTAATACACTCAAGTGGGAAAACCTTGAAGTGGTGCCTTTTCCTCTGCTCTCGCAGAGAATTCACTGGTTTTATTGGCAGAGCTGTTTATCAAAAACAATTTTGCAATGGGGGTGTAAAACAGAGTACAGACATATGCGCTATAATTTAGCACTGATACATGTGAGCAAATGTGTGTGCTCGCTTGTATAAGCACTCGCAGCAGCTCGGCATGTCCCAGTGTGTGCGTGGATTTTTTTTTTGTTTTTTTGTTTTCACTCCAGTATCTGAGTCTCTGCCGGCCTCGCAACACAACAAAACGAAACAAAACAGAGCAGAGCAGATCTGCGCTATCATCCCCAGGCAGACCACCGCTCCCTGTCTCTGTGCACCGTTACCTGTTGGTCCTCATATAATTACAGCAGCCACCCTCATCCATCACAGTATTGTTGTGGTGTTCGCAGGGCCCATTCTTTCTCTGGCTCAGCAGCGTTACATAAAGAAACAATAACAAAGTCTAAACAAGCACCATCCACCAAAAAGAGAGGGGGGGGGGGCAACAGAGGGAAAGACATAGGGCAGAAAAAACACAAACACACACACAGGGTTATTACAGTACAATGGAGTTTGTTTCTTCTTCTTCTCCTTTTTTTTTTTGCATGGTTGGAAGTTTGTAGTGACGACTGATACACAATGAAGTGGAGAATCAAACAGTAGAAACACTTGCTCTTTTTTCTGCAATAAGACTGTGTTCGGGGACCTGCATTGAATTGGCTTTAAAATCTGTTTTACCTGTGAAGCTGTAACAAAGGCAGGAGACTAAAAAGGGCTTTTTTACTCCTACAAAGGGCTGAGGTAAGATCTGTGTAATACAGCGGGATGGTGGTTAGCTGAGGATGTAAAGACATTGGATCCGAACGCTGACGCTTTTTAGGGACATTTGCATGAATTTTCAACCACAGATTTTTTTGCTTTGTAAAACAAAAACAAAAAAAAATAAAAAATTGAGCCAGAGCTGTTCCTAAATTTGGTTGTTAACTATTAATGTTTATTCCCTTTTTTTTAATGTCATTGTTGACATATGACTTTGGTGGAATGATGAGCCATGCAACACACGTGGATTTCTGTTCACAACAGCTGCTTTTAGCTGAACTTTTCATTTCACTTTGTGTGCAAATGCGAAAGCATAAACAAATGATACAGTTTAAGATCAGTTCATTACATTATCCTATATGAAGTGACTGACATCTCTCATCTCATCTTCCAACAAAATGATGCATTCATAATCCATTAAAAATACAGAGGAGTGGCCGCCAGTTTGTGGAAGTCGACGTGTTCAACCGTCATATTTGAATACGGTGGAAGGGACATCTCACTTCCAACTCATTGTGTTTTACATATGTGTAGTACGCCAAAGGTGGAGGAGACAAGCACTCGTCGGTGTTTGTGTGCTGTGGAGGGACATTTAAATGTGTGCCTGCACCTTCAGAGTCAAGATACACATGTCATGATCCGGGGGTTTGACCCAGCGTTTTGTGTTTTGGACTTTCGAGTTTTCTGTCAGTTTGTTTGTTTTTTTTTTAGGTTGTTTATAGTTTCGTTCCTCACCTTTGTATTTCTTTATGTACACTGCTCAAAAAAATAAAGGGAACACTTAAACAACACAATATAACTCCAAGTAACTCAAACTTCTGTGAAATCAAACTGTCCACTTAGGAAGCAACACTGATTGACAATCAATTTCACATGCTGTTGTGCAAATGGAATAGACAACAGGTGGAAATTATTGGCAATGAGCAAGACACACTCAATAAAGGAGTGGTTCTGCAGGTGGGGACCACAAACCACTTCTCAGTACCTATGCTTTCTGGCTGATGTTTTGGTCACTTTTGAATGTTAGTGGTGCTTTCACACTCGTGGTAGCATGAAACGGACTCTACAACCCACACAAGTGGCTCAGGTAGTGCAGCTCATCCAAGATGGCACATCAATGCGAGCTGTGGCAAGAAGGTTTGCTGTGTCTGTCAGTGTAGTGTCCAGAGGCTGGAGACGCTACCAGGAGACAGGCCAGTACACCAGGAGACGTGGAGGAGGCCGTAGGAGGGCAACAACCCAGCAGCAGGACCACTGCCTCAGCCTTTGTGCAAGGAGGAACAGGAGGAGCACTGCCAGAGCCCTGCAAAATGACCTCCAGCAGGCCACAAATGTGCATGTGTCTGCACAAACGGTTAGAAACCGACTCCATGAGGATGGTGTGAGGGCCTGACGTCCACAGATGGGGGTTGTGCTCACAGCCCAACACCGTGCAGGACGCTTGGCATTTGCCAGAGAACACCAGGATTGGCAAATTCGCCACTGGCACCCTGTGCTCTTCACAGATGAAGGCAGGTTCACACTGAGCACATGTGACAGACGTGACAGAGTCTGGAGACGCCGTGGAGAGCGATCTGCTGCCTGCAACATCCTTCAGCATGACCGGTTTGGCAGTGGGTCAGTAATGGTGTGCGATGGCATTTCTTTGGAGGGCTGCACAGCCCTCCATGTGCTCACCAGAGGTAGCATGACTGGCATTAGGTACAGAGATGAGATCCTCAGACCCCTTGTGAGACCATATGCTGGTGCGGTTGGCCCTGGGTTCCTCCTAATGCAGGACAATGCTAGACCTCATGTGGCTGGAGTGTGTCAGCAGTTCCTGCAAGATGAAGGCATTGAAGCTATGGACTGGCCCGCCCGTTCCCCAGACCTGAATCCGATTGAGCACATCTGGGACATCATGTCTCGCTCCATCCACCAACGTCACACAGACTGTCCAGGAGTTGGCGGATGCTTTAGTCCAGGTCTGGGAGGAGATCCCTCAGGAGACCATCCTCCACCTCATCAAGAGCATGCCCAGGTGTTGTAGGGAGGTCATACAGGCACGTGGAGGCCACACACAATACCGAGCCTCATTTTGACTTGTTTTAAGGACATTACATATAGGTTGGATCATCCTGTAGTGTGTTTTTACACTTTAATTTTGTGTGTGACTCCAAATCCAGGCCTCCATTGGTTAATAACTTTGATTTCCATTGATGACTTTTGTGTGATTTTGTTGTCACCACATTCAACTTTGTACAGAACAAAGTATTCAATGAGAATATTTCATTCATTCAGATCTAGGATGTGTTATTTGAGTGTTCCCTTTATTTTTTTGAGCAGTGTATTATATTTCTATGTTCTTCTGAGTTTCCTTGCTGGCCTCATGGCCCCTTATATCTGTCTGAGTGGCTGTGTGTTTGTATTCCTTCTGTGTTTCCTTGTGTGATGTCAAGTCTGTTTCTGTGTCCTCGTTTTCAAACTTCCTGTTTTATTTTGCCAGTCTCCTGCTCTGTGTGTGCTGTGTTTAGTTTTGCTTTCTTTGTCTCATTAGTGTAATTCTGTCCACCTGTTCTCCCCAGATCTTTCCACTCTCCTCTGGTTACCTCCTGTGTATATATATATTGTCGGTGTCTTGCTCAGTTCTTTGTTGTGTTGCTGTCTTTGTCTCCTGCCAGCTGTGTATTTATTCCTCCTGAGTGTCCCTTTTGGTTGCTAAGGTTTTTGTATTATGGATTGTTTGCCTACCTTGGTTTGGGGATTTTGTGTTTTTTCATTATAAGAAGATTGAGCATTAAAACTGCATTTTGAGTTTAAGTTTGTTTGTCTCACGTGTCTTGCATTTGGGTCCAACCCTGCCTGCCACACAGCCATACTCTGATAACATCAATCAAGCGTAACATTATGACTATCTGCCTAATATTGTGTTGGTCCCCCTTTTCTTGCTAACACACCCCTGACCCGTGGAGGCATGGACTCCTCTAGACTCCTGAAGGTGTGCTGTGGAATCTGCTCCAAGATGTTACCAACAGATCCTTTGAATCCTGTAAATTGTGAGCTGGGGCCTCCATGGATAAGACTTGTTTGTCCAGCACATCCCACAGATGCTCAATTGGATTGAGATCTGGGAAATTTGGAGGCCAAGTCAACACCTCAAACCCATTGCTGTGTTCCTCAAACCATTCTTGAACCATTGTTGCTTTGTGGCAGGGCAAATTATCCTGCTGTAAGAGGCCACAGCCATCAGGGAATACTGTTTCCATGAAAGGGTGAACATGGTCCGCAACAAGCTCAGGTAGGTGGTACGTGTCAAAGTAACATCCACATGCATTGCAGGACCCAAGGTTTCCCAGCATAGCATTGCCCAAAGCATTACACTGCTTGGTCTGGTCTGCGGCTATGTAGCCCCATACACAACAAACTGACGCACTGTGTATTCGGACACCTTTCTATCAGACCCAGCAGTAACTTTTTTGACAATTTGAGCTACATTAGCTTGTCTGTTGGATCGGACCACACGGGGTCCCCAAGTGCATCAATAAGCCTTGGCCACCCATGAGCCTGTTGACTGTTCACCATTATTCCTTCCTTGGACCGCTTTTGATAGATACTGACCATTATAGACCAGGAACACTCCACAAGAGCTGCAGCTGTGAAGATGCTCTGACCCAGCCATCTAGCCATCACAATTTGATCCTCATCAGACTCACTCAAATCCTTATACTCGCCCATTTTTCCTGCTTCTAACACATCAACTTTTAAGACAAAATGCTCACTTGCTTCCTGATATATCCCACCTAACAGGTGCCGTGATGAAGTGATAATCAGTGTTATTCACTTCACCTGACAGCGGTCATAATGTTATGCTTGATCAGTGTATGAAGCATCATATCTTTATTTTATCATCTGAGAGGGGGTCCCCTTCACCAAAGAAGCAAAAACACAAAGGAAAGAGACGCTAATGGCATTGTAATAAAGTGTCATCCTCTGCCTCGTCACCTCAGGCCTCATCTCCTGAACTGAAGTCAGGGCTCTAACACATGGAAGCATCTATAAACATGCTTACTTATTCCTGACAGTGTTGCAATTACTTATTGTCAGCAGATTAGACATGTGACTCTGCTATCTCCGTACAGTTGATGAGCCGGCTGAACAACAACAACAGCTGGTTATAAGCTAACAATATGCCAGCTAATGTTAGGATCAAGTGTCCTAAAAATCACACCTTCCCTCTGCTGAACACTTTTTTTACATCTCACATCAAAGTCAGTTTCATTAATGCTGGCTAAAAGCAGCTAACAGACAGCAAAGTTTAGGAGTATCGCTACCCCAGTATCGCTGCCACTGGTCAGAAGTGAACTTCACTAACTCATTAACCTGTATTGGACTCCTTTTACAAAGTTTTGCAATCTCTTCTAGAGTAAATAAAAGTGGACACTTCTCATCCGGCATTGACAGCTGAGGTAAACACCGGACTGACAGCCCAAACAATAGAGAAAACCTCTGGGGCAGAGTCTGGAGTCACATTGCTGAGTACACTCACAACAGATAAACGGTGGCCAGAGGTGTAAAATGCCGCAAAATATTTCAGTTCAGCCTGAATTGAAGAATAAAAGGTGGTCATGTAAAGCTCATTTTTCGGATTATAAGGCGCACTTAAAATCCTTAAATTTTCTCAAAAATCGGCAGTGGGCCTTATGTATGAATTCTTGTTTTGCTTACTGACCTTGAACCAATTTTATGTGGTACACTGCGCTCAAAAATCTGTCAAAATGTTTTAGTGCAACTTTGGTAAGGGACACTTAACAAATATCTGCATTTTCCAGAGCGTACAAAGTTTATGTCAGGGGGGGAGGGGGGTAATACCCAGAGTACGCTTTTCAAATAGTTGAGCGCTGCCGTCTGACCGCCGATGGCTGAGGCATCCACACCACTGCACCATTGCGTGGTCTGCAGTGATATGGCCTCCGGTCTGGCGGATCAGTTCAAAAGCCTCACTGAATTCTCTAAAATAGGCCATCATCGATTCACAAAATGACTGACGATATTAGACAGGAACAAGCTGTGAGTGCGGCGCAGCAGGTGTGGAAAGCAGCCGAAGCCGCCAGAGATAAATTCAACAAGAAGTGGAAGCATTGTTCCAAAAATAGAAACCGTACGCAGAAAACGGTGATGGATTTGGCCTGTTTTCATCAATGCTGGCCCGTATATTTGTGCGTAATCTGGCGATCGGAGGCCGGCACTGTTGCCAACTTTTGTGCAACAAAACTCGGTGTTGGCTGTCTCCAAAGTCGTGAGAAGTTGCTAAAGGATGAATTGAGGTCCGGGGGTGTGTGTACTGTCCCCCTCGGTGCCAGAGAGGTCCGCGCAATGCCACAGCGTACGGAGGGACACAGTACAAGCACTGTATTTACGCAAAACACGGTGACAGCAGAGTTTTCAGGTTTCCAGTGTTGAGTCAAAACGGGATTTCCTTTTTTTTTTTTTTTTTATGTTTTTTCTTTGCTTATATCGGTAAATACACTGGTGCACAGGATGAAGGTTTTATATATATAAAATGAAGAAATGACTTGTTCTTACCCTCATTGATAAAGAATATATTGGAGCGTCTATTAAGACGTCGACGAAGATGGCGACAGACTGCTGGCAAAAGTTGCCCTTTTATTAACAATTAAATGGTTGCTGTGTGCCGCAACCAAAACAAAACAGTAACAACAACGAGACTGACTCAATAATGATGACAGGGAACCCGGCATGCTTGATGCCGAAATCACCCAACTGTTCAACTCAGACACTGAAGATGAGGAATTTGATGGATTTTTCTGTATTTGTTACAACAGAATACAATATTCTGAGTTATTGTGAATGAGTTGAATAAAGTTCGACTTACCTGACGCTTTTGTTTCGCTCTACATATGTTTTATCATGCGCCTTATAACCCAGTGCACCTTATGTTCCGCAAAATACGGTACTGTATTTACTTGTATGTGTGCACATTTCAGTGAATCACTGCACCTATTTTCCATTTTCCTAGCAAAATATAAAGAAATGTGGAAGTTTCCTCCAAAGTGTGCAAACACCACAAAAAGGTGGAGAGGACCATTTTAGTAATGTGAACTAGCAAAGGTAAAGACTAACATCGTCATGATAAGTGCTGCTTTTTTGTGTCGGCACACCTGTCAATCAAAGCAGCCAAATGGAGGAAAGCTCTCCATATAGACTAAAAAAGTTTGTTTTTTTAAAATATCAGGCTGTAAATAAGCTTTGAATGTTATTAAGGGCATTGGGCATTTTGACATGTGTGTCTATGAGGACTGACTTCCATTAGGACCTGGCCTCGGCCTTAGAATATAGAGAACATCACTTGGTCTTCACAAGCTTGTTCAGACGAATCATGACTAGAAGGAGGCAGAGAAATATACTGTTGTAATATAGCAGGAAACGGGCCTTTCTTTACCCTCATATAGGGCAAGAAACATTTCCAAATAACACCTGTTACATTGAAATTTTATGGCTGACAGCAATAATTAAATCCGTCATAGTTGGTGTGCATTTCATATTATAAAAAGTGCCACTTCCCACAATACTGAACCCACTGTACACCCAGCCTGCAAAAGAGAAATGGTTTAGCCAGTGAAAGGATTATCAAGCCGCCTCAGGTTTGAACCTTTCTCATCAGTGAACCACAAGTGTTGCACATGTCATCACATGGATTAAGTGTTTGAAGCAATCTGGGATCAGATCAGGGATGATGAACTGAAGCATCATCTAGGGAGAAGCCGTAGGTGGAACAGGTTTTTACCCTCAAAGCTGAATCTCCCAGGAGGTTCATTCAGCTAGCCCAGTAGTTGAGATGATCTCATTGCCAGCCCACATCCAACGATGGCTCAGCTGATTCCCTTCTGCACATCATATTACCATATCAAATACGGGACGTGCTAATTAAGCTGCTTAAGATTGCATACAGTTGTTACTGCCTCTGCAAATTGCTTTGCAAGGTCCACCCCAGCTCCTTCTTTCATGCTATTCATGCTGTGTCAGACTCAATCAGTGTCATATTTGCTGTCACTGATCCATCCTCTGTTCTACGAGAGGCTCTTGCTGTGGTTATCCTGACCTTTAGGCTTCATGTACAAATGGGAAGGTCCCAGAAACAAAGCCATACCACCAGATATAAAGTAATGCAGGTGGATTAAAAATCCTATTTTGAATAAAGTGGTCTTGGCAGAAAATAAATTACTTAGAAGGCCAATAAGGTCACTAAACTGAACTCACTGCAGGAATTTCTTTTGTACATTAAGTTAACTATTAAACTCAGCTGGACTCTAGTGTACAGAGTATCAAATGATAGGGATTGCCTTTAAACACGAACATACTGTATGTCATTTAAACAACAAGTATCTCTTTTGTTTTAACAGAAGTCTGAAAAATGTCTCATAGTTTGGTTCGACTCTCTCGTTACCCCTCTTGCAGCGGAAGTAACCCCAATTGAAAGCAAATGCTTTCAGTATTAAACCCAAGCTTTTCAAAAAAATCACTGGAGATGAGCAAATTTCATTGCCAGGATTTATTGATACACAGAGTTAAACAGAATACAAGAAAGCAAATAAGCCCTCCCTGGAGCGTGTGCCTTAGAGCCGTTAGCAAAGTTAGCAAAGGAGAAGCACTCGCAGTCTCTTACTAGTTTGCATAGAGTGGTGTCTCCGTCGGCCAATCCACTATAAACGCCACTAGTTCAGCTCCTTTGTGCAGGCTCAGAAACACAGTTCACTGGGGGCTTCGCATAATCAACAGTAGATCTAACAGCTGTCAATATGAAAGGCTTTCCCAGGTGAAACTACCTCCCCAAAAATACTCCCACAGACAGCTGTCCGAAAGTCCCATTATTAAAAACTCATTAGGGCAGTCTTATCTGAATATACAAAATTTATTCCCACACATTATTTATATTAAACGAACACAGGTGGGTCTTCAAACCCACATTTGCAAGTTATGCAGCATGTTTCTGGCTTCCATGTGCCCCAGGGGACGGATAAACCATAATACTGGTAAATGGACTAGTTCTTATATAGCGCTTTTCTATAAGAACTAATCTATCTAACACTTTTCTACTCTAGCTCAGCACTCAAAGCACAGTTGCATTTACCCATTTTCACACATATTCATACAAGCACTGTTTTCTATTTCAAAGTGCTTTCTATCTAACATTCCCACACATTTATACTCTGACTCTTATTATAACTGCATGTGGTGAACCTGCATGTGTTGAACAAGGCAGCACAGACAGGTAGAGAGAGCAAGCCAAAAAGAAAAGTATTGTAAAAATCCATATAATTATATTCTGAACTGAAATCTTTGAATTCTATGACTTTTCACTTCTACACAGTAACAATAGCTATTTTATTATAAAGGTTGTTATTCTTACTTGTTTTTTTTGTTTGGTTTTTTTTTTGGGGGGGGGGGGTGCATTCATGTTAGTTTATGCAATGTGGCAGGCTGCAGGTTTTAAGCATAGCTACCCATCAGCATGCATCCTTTGAGAGGAGGACTAAAATAATCTGACATCTCACTGTTCTTATATGCCAGGGGAGACTTCATCAGTAACAAAATATAAAGAATCTGCAAGAAAAAAAAAAAGAAGCTCTAATCAACACAAAATAGCAACCTACTGTAATTGTTGATGTAATTTTGTTCACTTCAGTTGTTACCACTTCGCTGTCACACCTGTTTCAGTACAGAAAGATGTCGGTCTGCGGACTCATTTTAAAGGCCAAGCATTGTGGTCATTGCAACACAAACGCATAGACACTACACTTATATAGTGGCTCACTAATCACATGGTACCCCCACCGTAAACTCTACCCAGCTTTATCATCTTCTTCATTCTAAATTGGACAATATTTTACTAAATGAATGTCACTGTGTGTTAAATATGACTTAAAACTAGTGACTGATATCATAAACTCACCAGGAAAGTGTTTACTGTAGTTATAAATAAAGCAAGTTTTAGTTGGTCTTTTGCAGCCACAGAAGCTGCCCCCTGGTGGCCAAAGAATGCAGGATTAAGACACTGGGGCACTGGCTTCACCATTCAGACCCATATGTTATACTGTATACAGTCTATGCATTATATGAATTAACCTACCCTGTCATCAGTCTCAGCAGAAAAATCTACATCCAAATTCCCGTCCTGTTTAGTCAACTCTCACAGTATCGCCTGAAGAGATAACGTGTCAGCAACCACAAAGCGAGCAGTCAGAGCACCGTCATCTGTTCCTGTTAGAGTTTGCGAGCTCTCTGGATGCATTTAGGCAAGGGCGTAGTTTACTACTGGGGGGGACACATATCGGAAACCTGACAGATCATTAAATACGCTGAGCAAAGCTTAAAAAAAAATGCTATATGATCTTTTACTTTCTTCTATTATTGCATGTATAATTTACATATGTATATGTTTAATAATGGTAAGATGTGGGCAAACCACCAAACAAAATGGCTTGAAACTTTTATCAAGTGTAATGACCATGTCATTCCAGGGCTGTATGCTTACTTTATCAGGTGGCCGCACTGGTACTAGCAAGCTAAATATTTCAGTAGCACAAAAATAATTTAGTAGTACACACACAAGTTCAAAGTTTGATATGTTTTATTGGTGGAAAACATTTAATACTGGTCAAAAATGTATTTGTGTACGTTGACTGGCAACAGAACTGGTTCTTTAAATAAACAACGATCTGACATGAGAGAACCCTCACAAATAATCAGGGGTGGCAAAAGTACTGACATTCTGTACTTAAGTAGAAGTACAAGTTCTTGTGTTAAAAAATACTTTGGTAAAAGTCGATGTACTGGTTCAACTTTGTTACTTAAGCAAAAGTAAAAAGGTACAGGCTCTGAAATGTACTCAAAGTATGAAAATAAAAGTAACTGGAGGACGTTTCTACCTGCTACTGTTAAACTAAGCGAACCTCATTATATATTACATGAGAATACAAATGTTATTCCAATCTAAATTTTAATTCTAATGAATGCACTCAGCTTGAATCTGTTATGTAGGACACAAACTGTTAAAGGGAATTTAAACACAGCTCTGTTCTCTGTGTCCTCCATAGTAGAGGGTGACTGTGCCTCCACCTAAACACAAACATGAGGATACTCAGGTGTTACAGTGGGATTCAGAAGGTGGAGGAACCCTAAGATCAGCTGTAGTGGCTCTGCATGGGGAGAAGAATCACAACTTTCTATTGTGAGCTCCAGTAAATGATGTTGGTGTGCAGGCTGTGACCAGCTGACCTGCTGCTGCTGCTGCTCTGAGGTTTACTGCTCTGTGTGGATGAACTGAATTCACAAAGATGTAACCCAGTATTTCACAGCTATCTGAGCTGATTTTCATCCCCTACAGTATTTCTGGCTCCTGCCGCTGTCTCCGCCTCCCAAACACTCCATTCATTGGGGGGCGGAGGCATGACATGAAGACATGCACCTTCAAAATAAAAGCACACAAGTTACAGATTTCAAAATCAAGTATTTTTTTTTACTCCGCGGTGTAATTTTTGTGTGGGACTAATGCACCTGTCTCCAATACTGGGGGGACGTCCTCCCGTCCCCCCCGGTTCCTACACCTATGCATTTAGGTGTTAAGATATTTTGCAGATCGATTTTAAACTAACCAGAGACGGGTTTGTGAACCCATCTATAAAAGAAATAAAAAATAGTTTATCTGCTTCTTCACACTCATTAACTCTAATGGTTGCATGAAAGTACAGTAAACAGGAGCTTTGGGGAAAATGTCATTCAAACACCTGTGTCGCTTTACTGTCACAAAGTGACGCACTGCATTTCTGCTACTGTACGTTAATTAAGACAGACACACAATCACACACACACACACACACACACACACACACAAGAAATATTTCTGCCCTGGGATCTACCCCACTTTAGACCAGACATTAATAACATCCTTTCTTGTTCCCTGTCAACACAGATGCTGTAATTAAAAGCAGCAGACGTATTCTGACTGAGTTGAGGACGGCCATAACAATGCAGATGAAAAATGGGACAGACGAGTGGAAGGACTCAGAAGACACACAAAAAGGGGTGGTTAATTGAATAAAAACCTCGTTTAGGCACACTTTAGGAATGTGTCTTATTCTTATTCTTGTCTTATTCTTATCTTAATCCTGCTATAATAATCTGATTTTTAAATTATTTTCTTTATATAAATAATTAGATGAAGGATGAAAAAGCATGATTTAGTTACATCCAAATAAAAAATGAGCCATAAAAGTGCATCTGCACTGTAAAACCCATGCCTTGTATAGCCAGACCTGGAGGGCCAAACAAAGAGTTTGTAAAAGTTTCTTTCCTTCTTTCAGCTATGTTGTCGATATTACACAAAAAGACAGAAATGACTCATTCTGGTGCACTGACTCCTGAAAAACAGGTAATTATCATGAATGCAAGGCGGGAAGCCCATGATCTGTTCAGTTATTTTGCAGCATATCAGTCATTCCAAATTCTTGCACTGATTGTCTCATTATTTACATAATCAAAGATTGGGTTTACTCTTCTGTGTACATGCTACATCATTCAGGCATTTAAAATATCATTTTATTAGTGGAACTAAAGCCTGGCAGATGAGTGTCTTCGGTCTATTTCCAGCTCACGGACTTGCTTCTAATATGTTTTAAAGAAGAGAGGAAGGATTCTGGATTTGTTATGTTGCTAATACTAATGGGGAGCAGAGAATTAGAATTTCTGAGCGCATTAACAGAATTAGAAGCAAAGACGAGAGGTCGACTGTAGCCAGGCATTCCCACTCTGCTGGACATGGTGTTTACTGTCGACTTTTTATGGGCATTGTAGTTGTTGGGTCATTAAATGGGGGAAGACTGAAAGGGGAAATGAGGAACTGTTGTCTTCTTTTCTATGAATACAGACAGAGATCTGTTTATAGATATTTGCATGCCTTTTAAAATGTCTGTTGATGACAGGTTTACCCATATGCACATGCAAATCTTTTGAATAAAAATGTTAATGTGTCAATGAATTCCCACTGCACACAATGCTACAAAATAATTAATAACAGATTTTTCCCAAGGAGGAAAACGCTCAGTTAGCCTACAGTGGCTAATAACTATTATTTATGCACTTTACAAAGGTGGTGATGGTTTCAGAGAGAGGCGGGAGGAAAGGGAACATTTATTGTCATTATGCGTTTGAGCTTGCTGGAGGAAGCCATGTTAAGTTCTGTGTTCATTGGTCTGCTGATAGGTTTAACATGTGTTGAGAGGTCTAGTTAATTAAGCTTCTAATTATTGGTGTTTATGTTTGTGGAATGTTTTGTTTTGTTTTTTTCCCCCCCAGAGAGAAAATAAGAAGCTGTGGCCACAGTGTGAACATAGTCTTGTCAATTTTGAGCAAATAGCTGTTGCTATTTAAACCTACACTCAGTATTCGTCTTGGATCCAACATTATGTAGTTTGGTTTAATATTGTTGCAGGTAACCATAGTTTTTATGTGAAATAATGTTATAGTATATGTTTAGAGGCGGCTTGTCACTGCGGATTCATCCCAACAGTGGTGGACTCTAAACTGACCCCTAACCCCTTAAAATGCATGTGGATTAGTAGCTGGCTAATATTAGCTAATCCAGGATAATGCTGGTACAATTTTTTTTACATGATATATATATATATATATATATATATATATATATATATTGTACTAAAGGCTTGGTTACTCTTAGGGGGAAAGGCTGCGGGCATCCGGTCAAGGATGAGGCGTTACTTGTCTTTTGTCGTTTATTTTAGTTCTGCTCACATTACAGTTCCTTTGTGCATGGTTTAGTTAGCTGCACGCACACACAAAGCTCTCTTGAGTGGCCTAAACAACTTAAAGCTACTGGAAAGTCCGGTTTTGCTCGCTCACAGTCCTCCTGCACTCCATCGCCGTCCTGTGCTGCTGCTCTGCTAAGTCCCGGAATCCTGAAGCGCTGATTGGTCGATGCTGATTATGATTGGCAGGCGAGCCGGCCAATGATGTTCCAGATCAGCCTCTGATGCACCGGCAGACAAGTTTCCAGTCTTTTCCACAGCCGCCCCCAAATTGTCTATGATAATTTGCAACTTGGGAAACTGTTCACGGTCAAGGCGGACCATTTAATCTGGGACTTCTGGCAGTTTCACTAGACGGACTACTGGGCGAATATAGCTGCGTTCCTTCACTTGGACTTCAGCAGTGCGAATCCTTCCATCTGTTCCAGGAAAAACTGTTTTGATTGTGCCAATCGGCCAAAGAGCCCGTGGCAACTGTGGGTCTACTATCATTACAACGGTCCCAATCTGTAGGTCTTCAGCGTTCTCTTGCCACTTGTTGCGGGCCTGAAGGCCTGGAAGGTAGAATTTTAGGAAATGTTTCCAAAAGTGGTCGGCTAACACTTGACTATGTCTCCATCTCCTCCGACCAGTGAGCTCCACCTCTGGGTACTTGACTTGGGGAAGAGATGGGTCCAGCCGCCCCATCAATAAGATGTTAGGGGTGATGGGATCTGGATCAGCTACATCTGTTGAAACATAGCCAAGTGGTTTCGAATTGAGTATTCCTTCAACTTCCACCAAGAGTGTCCGTAGAACCTCCTCCGTCACGCTCTGAACTCCCAAAGTAGTAGTGAGTGCCAATTTCAGTGATTTAATCTCCCTTTCCCAACATCCACCAAAATGTGGTGATCCTGGAGGGTTGAATCTGAAGTCAATTTGTTGACTTGCCAACTGCTCCTGGATCTGTGGCTGAAGGGTTTGGAATGCCTCTTTAAGTTCACGTTCTCCAGCTTTAAAATTTGTGCCTCGGTCACAGAGAACTTCAAAGGGCTTCCCTCGGCGTGATATCAGACGTCTGAGGGCCAACAAGAATGAGTCAGCATCAAGACTTGACATCACATCTGTATGTACGGCCCTGGTGGTCATACATTTGAAAATGACGCCCCACCTCTTTTCATGTCGTCTACCAACCTTGATGACGTAGGGTCCGAAGCAATCCACTCCGGTGGAGTAGAACGGTGGTTTAAATGTTCTGAGTCTGGATGGTGTGTCCCCCTTCCCCTGCCACTTCTCATTAACATCATGTAATATCAGCAGGTGTCTACGACCACAGGTTTTACAGGTTACTCTGAGAGTACATTTGGCAGACTGATGTCCTCTACCACAGCGCCAGCAGCGGTTATTTGTTCTTATCCACAGCACTTTCTGTTCCTTTGTGAGCTGCTGAAAGTCCTGACAGCCATTCAAGAAATGAGTAGAGTGGTCACAGTAGGAACAGTACATTTTACTCTTAATTTTCTCAGAAGTATTGGCGGTCTGTGGCAGCTCAGAAACTTTGATGTCTCCTGATTTCCCAGCACTAAGAAGTAATGCTGTAGTTCTTGAAGCCAGTTTCTTATCCTTATCCATGCCTCTTTTCCTTTGGTTGTCTCTGGTAGGAGTCAAGAACCTGGTGTTGTCTTTATACACTTGCATCTCAAAATCCAGCCACTCTCCAAGATCATACAGCGTTGGGATGGGGACCTCAGTGGGATGAACTCTCCTTCTGAAACTGCTTCTGAGTTCCTGTGGAAGCTTACTTAGCAACCTAGAAACATGAGATCCACACTGGAGTTCAATGTTGCCTTCTCTTCCTAGCTGCTCTAACATGCCTAACAGGGAACGCACTCGTAAAGCAAACATGCGGAACGCTTCTCCATCCCCACTGCGGATGTCTGGTCCATCCATCAGTTCAGCTATGCGGGCCAAGGCAAGCTGGTGCGGCTGGCCAAACTGCCTGAACAGGGCATCCATTGTGTCTGTAAATGGATGTGGAGAGTTGCAAAAGGAATCTGCTATCAGCTGAGCTTCCTCTAATTTAAGATGGTCTGTGAGAACCTGATACTTAAAATGTTCAGAGGCACCCCCAGGTAGGATGTTGTCAAGAGCAATCCTAAGCCTGGAGAACTCCCGTGGGTCGGGATGCACAAAATAGGGAATAGTTGGAGCGGGACCACTATATGTGCCCTCATGCTTAGGTTTAGGTGCAGACGGCGAGCTAGGAATCATTCTGGAGGCACAAGGATCTTCTCTTCCCAAATGCACATCAGTGTCTGTGCAGTTGAACCTGGATGATCCGGGAGGGACTAACCTTCTAGGAGCTGGCACTGGATGTGTGGAGATCTTTGCCTCCACTGAACGTCGTGGTGCAGGACTTAGAGACCCTGGTAGACTCGCTGATGCACTTTCCTGGTATGTTCTGTTCCCATATGTATAGCCTTGGTCTGCATGTTGCACACGCTCAACGTTGTGAGGGACTGCCGACTCATCTCTTATCCTTGCTGAAAGTGAATGATGCTCTACGTCTTCCCTCCTAGCTTTCTGTAGTGTGCGAATCCTGGGCTTTGGGACAGGAAATTCAGCTGAGTGTACTCGGTGTGCTGATGGAGCAGAAAACTTATCCTCGGCCTCACTAGCCATAAGTTTCTCCATTTTGTGTTCCATCACCTTTAACGACTCCAGTACTGTAGGCAACTGTGATGCCGTTCTCCGCAGCTCCTGCAACTCTCTCCTTATCTCACTGTTGTAGTGATATAATTCATCTCTATCTCTTGTGAGCTCCAATATAGCTTGCCGTTGGTTCTGATTTTCATAGCGTAAACGCTCCTTTTCTCTCTCATCATCAGAATGCTCCCACTGATCCATCACTCTCCAATCGGGAGGACTAAGTAGCTGGCTGACGGGTGCACTATAACGATCTTCAGCATCTGAATCACTGAAATCAGAAGGAGGTATCTGTGCTCTAGAAGCAGACTGACGCCCGGGCTGTCTAACATCCATCTGATAATCTGACAGATAGCTTGGTTGGCATATAACTCGTCTGGGCCTCACTACAGGCCGATCTTCATCTCCACTTTGCGCACTGGTTGCCATTTCCTGCAGTCTTTCCCTTAATCCGGCTCGAAGGACCAAATTGTACTAAAGGCTTGGTTACTCTTAGGGGGAAAGGCTGCGGGCATCCGGTCAAGGATGAGGCGTTACTTGTCTTTTGTCGTTTATTTTAGTTCTGCTCACATTACAGTTCCTTTGTGCATGGTTTAGTTAGCTGCACGCACACACAAAGCTCTCTTGAGTGGCCTAAACAACTTAAAGCTACTGGAAAGTCCGGTTTTGCTCGCTCACAGTCCTCCTGCACTCCATCGCCGTCCTGTGCTGCTGCTCTGCTAAGTCCCGGAATCCTGAAGCGCTGATTGGTCGATGCTGATTATGATTGGCAGGCGAGCCGGCCAATGATGTTCCAGATCAGCCTCTGATGCACCGGCAGACAAGTTTCCAGTCTTTTCCACATATATATATATATATATATATATATATATATATATATTATAGCTGATATAGCGATGCCATGCATCTACTCTCCCTACCGCACGCAACAGACCAGCAGCATGTAAGCCACAGATGACGATTTACTTTAACAACCTCCTACAAAGTGCAATACTTTGCAAAGTGTGCAAGAAAATCGTATAAACACACACTAACAAGTACAGTTAGGCTATGAAGACACATGAGGAGTTACAATATTGTGCAGCCTCCTGAAGAGTTACAAGGTTAAGTTACTTTACTTGCTGTTAAACTTAAGTGTTCAGCGGTTATACTTTTACTTACATTTCTATGGAAAACCTGTTGTTGTGCTTACACTTGACTTATGCTGTGCCAGTGTAGAGAGTGCTGTGTCACTACCATTGCACTATAATGCTGCTGCAGACACGTTTTGCCAGTAAATTCACACTTTGAATTATGTAGTCTGTCATCAGTGACAATAGTTTGTTGGAAGAGGATGAAAAATGTCCTTCATTTTGTTTGCACTGCTGCTGCTGGCAAGCTGCAATCACTTGTGAAATGCTGATCAGCATTTGATTCTCAATATCGTTGCATCATTATTGCAAATTTACATGTAATATCATGACGTGAAGCTGCTAAAAACACATACGACATGCAGATTTCCTCACGGCAGCAGTGTAAGGGGAGGAATTCCCCACAAAACATCACCAAAGCAAATCTCTGGAAGGGACTTTGCTATTTTAAGTGAAAGAACGGCTTTTGTCTGTGGATTGTAAGTGTCCAAAACTCGCTTTTTGTTCATATAAATTTGTTCTTTTTCTTTAATAAGCTGATCTAAATGTTTCTGGATTAAAACACATGGAAAATTGACAGCCCCGCGCTGCAGTTCCGTGCTGTTGGCCGGCGTGTTGGAGCTGTGCTCTGCCCTCCGGGTCTCTGCTGTCCCTCAGTGTGCCATATTGTCCAACCACAGCAAAATTTCTAGCAAATGTGACACAGAGAAATTCACATCTAAATTCATTTTGTAATGGTTCCATCATCCTGCTGTAAATACTGAAAATACTGTGCATTTTCTCCCTCTTATTCATTTCCCATAAGTGGTTGTACCTGGAAAGCCTGTCTATGTAAATTCAGTTGTTTATTGAATTGTGATGAAAATTTTCTTCAAATGCTCCAATGACACCAGTAAATATAAACTCGTTTACAGCTGAAGAGTGAGGTGAAGTTAACTGTCACTTTAATTTAATTTAAAATGAATTTCTCATACAGCCTTTTGACCAAATTAGGTCCACGTAAAGCCCCTAACCAGTGAAAAATAAGTTGCTTAGCCTTTATAACATCGAGGCAAGTAAAATAATGCATTCTGCTTACAATTCTAAGGCTACGATACAGCTGACTCTGCCCTGTGATGGACTGGAGATCAAAACAATCAAAATAATCAGGAATTTGGGGGGAAGACAGGGATGGGACGTAAAACTGATGCAGGACACTGACATAGATGCTTAATGCTTAACAAGATGTCAGGGACAAGGGAACCAAAGCATTAACACGGAAATGAGACAGAGGAGGAACAAACAGGGAAACTCTAGGGAGACTAATACCATGATGAATATTAAAGAGATCAATTAAAACACAAAGATCATGATGGTGAAAATCATCACCAGGATAATGAAGTCAAAGTGGAACCAAAAACTCCACAAATATCACAAATACCCACTAAATCAAAACTAGAACCAAAACTCAAAATCAATCAAACTAGAACTCAGAACTGTGACAATTTCTCAGTTTTAACATTTGATTTATTGTCTTTGTACTCTTACAATTCATCACAACCTGGAACCACCCTGTGCCGATATAAATAATAATTTATTAAACAAATTTAAACAACTGAATTAGAAACTAATGAGGTGTGCAAATCAATAGCATCACTGGTGTAGGGTGTGCATGTGTGGAGATGTTTGTAAGTGTTGTAAATGTGGTAAGTAACAAGAAAAACTAAAGAAAAGCAAGTGCACCACAGGGCACGATGGCAAGCAGGTTGGTGTGCAGCAGGAGGGAAGAAGAGTGCAAATTTATAGTGTGGGAAGACAGGACCCAGGTGTTCCCAGTTGGCACTGATGAACCTTGCCCTGCTCACCAAGGGCCAGAAACACATGAAGAAACGATTGAAAACAAGGGCCAGGGGGTCATCACAGAATCGTCACAATTCATCTCCCAGGTCAAGGTCTCATTTCCTGCAGTACTTTATCCCAGACCAAAAGTTGTCCTTCATATGGGAGCATTATTGTAACAATTTGGTGTTTAAATAGTCTTCGTCACATGGTTTGTTCAAGCAGCAAGTCAGTGTCTGCACAGCCATTAAAGGTAGTTGTGAGATACAGGACTGTGCAGCTGATTCACTAATTAAGGCAAAACATCTGATGCTTTCCACATTTCAATTACACATTTCGAAAAGGTCTCCCAAAACTGTATGTACATATAACTGCTTATTTGATTTCACCATACACAATTAACTCTGCCATTACACATCAGGCTGTGTGTTTAATGTCCAGTTAACTCTATGACCTGCTTTTCCTACTTTTTGCTATGTGAACCTCTGGCATGGGTGCTACATCTGCAGTTTAATAAGTAGCTAATCAACAACTGATTGAATAGGGGGAGTTCAGGCTAAATCAGTGTTGTCAGCAAACAGCTACAACTCTCACTTTGAAAATCTATAATTTATTCTGTGGAAAAAGAAAGGCATGAGCTGTACATGGTGTTTACTAATGCTACAGAGGTATGCATAGTCTAACCTTATGTGCATCCAGAATATCAATGGTAAAAATCAAATGTGTCACTATTACATATCCTGAGACAGAAATGGGAAGGTTGACAGTTTGATTGCTGAAGTTTCTCTAGCCCTGGCCTTTACAATAGCTGCATGCCATCATTTCTGTCTGCCTGGAATAAGAGCTGCTCTGAAGGGTGAATACAGATCGGCCTTGACTTTATGTGATTATGGAAGTGCCAACCAGAGCAGAAAAAAAAATTTATAGTGATAAACGGTGAGTGATAAACATCTTTGTAATTGCTCAACGCCTTGTGTCGGGGAGTGAAAATAGGTACTTGGCAATGTCCTAGATGTCTTCACAACGCATCTAATTTCTCCCTTTTATGTGCTACAAGGGAAATAAAAATTGTATCATTATAGCTGTAAGAATGTATTTGCTTAATTTACAATTTGACCTATACAAGTTCCATATTCCCTGGAGCTGTGCAACGGCCACTGTCGAATCCTAGCAGGATGCAGTCATAATTTAATAAACCACATTAAAGTATATTCATTTTCAGACAAATCTCTTTGATGGTGGGATCAGGCTAAGTAGAGCATGCTCTAATCTATTTGCACCCTAATATCATGAGGTGCTGAATTGAATATGTGAACTTGTGATGTTCTTGATATTTTCCTTCATCCCGCTGTCTCAGTTTTTCTCATAAAGTGCTTCTTATTGGAGCTGATAATGAATGGGTAACAGCAACTTAGAGCTCTAGCTTCTTGTCTGTCATGTTAGTCAACTGATGTTGACTGTTTTTAATCTTACTTTATTTCAATAACTGATAATTGGCTGAAACACTGCTTATTGTGCTACAAAAAGAATCATTTTTGTTGAAAGCACATCTATGAATTTGTTTTTAGACTAAACTGTTCGACTCATTGGTCATTTCAGACCTCACAGTGAGGTGAATGATGAAATGCAGAACACAATTAGCCATCCCATCATGAGAGAAACAAATAAATAAGGAATCAGACAGGGTGTCTGTACACAATGCATCTTGTGTGGCTTTACACTCATTGCTGTTGCTTCTCATTGGGGATTGTTTCTGGTTTGGAGGTTTTTCACAATTTGGGCCAGAATGAGTTCCGATGAGTAAGCATACAGCAATACCAACACAGCAATACACAACAGCTGCTTTTAACTTCGTGGGAAATTTCTGAAAGGCTCCTAGCTTTTTTAACACTGTGAAGGTGTTTTTGTAATTATCCAGGGTCTCTATTGTCATCCCTAGTTTTCTCTTCCTTTGTGTCATTTCTTGTGTGTGCCTTCTTTGTTCCTCTGTATGTGTCTCACTACAAGAATTTGTTTTTTGGACCATCTTTCAGTTGACTTTGTTTTATTCTTGAAGTTAACTCGTATACTTTATGTAGCTCAGTCATTTGTGTTTTGGGATTTGCTTCATTTGTACTCTGGTAGTAATCCCCAGACCAGATGGTGGACATCAGAGGTGAAGGGAGTCAAGCTAAAGAAGGAGTCCTATCGGGCTTGGTTGGCCTGTGGGACTTCAGCGGTAGCTGATGGGTACTGGCAGGCTAAGTGGAATGCAGCTTGGACTTTTGGACTGCCTTGAAGTAATTCTGGCAAACTGTCAGGCAAACCGGGAGGGAAAAGCAGTGCTCGACTCACACGATGTACTGCGGGTGGGGTGCTGCTGACTTCAACTGATGATATAGTCAGGCAGTGGAAATACTTCAAGGACCTCTTTAATCCCACTGACACACTTTCTGTTGGGGAAGAGGACAAGAGAGACGACTCTCCCATCACTGGGAGTGAGGTCATTGAGGTAGGTAAACAGCTTGATGGTGGCCCTGAAGGCAAATCTCATCCACCCCAGTAAGGTAGGGTTGTCTTGGTTGGCACACCTCTGCACCATCACATGGAGACCTGGGGCGGTGCCACTAGATTGGTGAACTAGGGCAGTGGTCAACATCTTCAAGAAGGTGGATTGAGGGTGTGCTTTGAGTGTCTTGAAATTGTATTTGTGAAGAAATTCATGAAGCCATTACTAGTTAAAGTTACAGGAATACTCAGCTCAACGGAGCTCTGACTGTTTGTCAACCTGGCTACAGTGCTGAAAAGAAACTTGGGATTGTACTTATTTTTTTCAGTCAGTGATGGATAGTAAGATGTCCTAGCTTTACAGAGGAATTATATCCTTAAACTTAGTTACAGCACTTTCAGAAAGACCACTACTGTGATGAAACATATTCCCCACTGCTGCGTTATCCATTACTGTAAATTTGAATGTTATTAAGAAATTATCAGAGATAAGAGGGTTTTCAGGGAATACTGTTAAATCTTCCGTTTCCATGCCATATGTCAGGACAAGATCTAGAATGTGATTAAAGTGGTGGGTGGGCTCATTTACATTTTGAGAGAAGCCAAATGAGTCTCATAATAGATTAAATGCAGGGTTGGGGCTGTCATTTTTAACATCTGCATGGATGTTAAAAACATCCACTATAATTATTTTATCTGAACTGAGCACTAAATCAGATAAAAATTCTGAAAAATCAGACAGAAACTCTGAGTAAGGGCCAGGTGGACGATGAATAACAACTAATAAAACTTTTTTCTTTTTTTTTAGTTTTCCAATTAGGCTGAACAAGGCTAAGAGTCAAGCTTTCAAATGAATTAAAAGTCTCTCAGGATCTTTGGTTGATTAATAAGCAGGAGTGGAAGATTGCTGCTACTCCTGCTCCTTGACCTGTGCTTCGAGTATTCTATAGTGTGAATGAATGTTGGTTCATTTAAACTAACATATTTATCCTACTGTAACCAGGTTTTATATGGGGGACAAATACTTTTTCATGGTACTGTACGTATGTCCGAAGCCTTAGTATGTAATCATAACCAATAATAGAGTACCTTTACTACTTAATATAATAGTATTTAACTGACACGTTTAAGGAAAGGACAGTTTTTTAGGCTAAAATTAGTTTTTCAAACATTGTGGTGTAGCTTGTAAGGATTTCTTTTCTCATGTGCTTCATTGCCATAGTGATAGTATTAAACATGCCATGCCTTTAAAAAAATGTAGTTTTGATATAGGAAACTTTCAGGGATGTTAAAGCTGTTATTGACCCATCCATAATGTAAACTTTAAAAATAATTCATTTTGGAGCACTTAGAAAGACATTCTAAATGCTCAGGGATCCACAGACTTTTATTGCATGATGTTTAGCAAAGGAAATGTTGAAGCATTAAAATACTGCTCAAAAAATTTAAAGGAACACTTTGATTTCTCAATGGAAAAAATGTTCGATATCTGTAGAACTGTATGAACTGGGTAATGTGTTTGGAATGAAAGTATGACATGAAAATCAACAACCCACAAAGGGCTGAATTCAGAGATACTCTGAAAATCAAAGTGTAAAAAGAAAAAAAAAACTGATGCTGCAGGCTAATCCATTATGCTGAAATTTCATTGCAGCAACTCAAAATCTCCTCCATGAATCACCACCTTATTGTGATGGAGGGGTTTGTGTATCCCAGTGATCCCAGGAGCTATGTTGCCTGGGGGCTTGTCCCCTGGTAGGGTGTCCCATGGCAAATTGGTCCTGGGTGAGGGGCCAGACAAAGAGTGATTCCAAAGATTGCTATGGAAGAGTCACCAAGGGAACTGTTTACCGGGGCCCCACCCTGGGGTCAGGCCTGGGGAGGGAGCTAGCGGGAGAGCATCTGGTGGCCAGGTATTATCCCAAAGAGGAGACATGGGCCCGCCCTCCTGTAGGCCCACCACCTGCAGGAGGCGTCGTAGGGGTTGGGGGCAATGTGTGTCATGCGGTGGCCAAGGCCTTACTGTAGGCCCTCGCAGACCGATCCCAGACTATCGAGACTGGCTATTGGGACATGAAATGTCACTCTCTGGTGGGGGAAGAGCCTGAGCTAGTGCGTAAGGTTGAGAGATGCCGGCTAGATATAGTCGGGCTCACCTCAAGGCATGGCCTGGGCTCTGAACCAGTCTCCTGGAGAGCGGCTGGACTCTGTTCCAGTCTGGAGTTGCCCTTGGTGTGAGGCAGTGAACTGGGGTAGGTATTCTTGTATCCCCTCAGCTTGCTGCCTGTATGTTGGAGTTTTTACCAGTGAACGAGAGGGTTGCTTCCCCACGCCTTCTGGCCGGGAAATGGGTGCTGACTGTTGTTTGCACTTATGCACCAAATGACAGTTGCTCAAGAGTGCTCCATCCACTGACTTCATTGTCTTATGGGGAGACTTCAACGCTCACGTGGGCAATGACAGTGAGACCTGGAGGGGCGTGACTGGGAGGAATGGCCTCCCTGATCTGAACCCGAATGGTGTTTTGTTATTGGACTTCTGTGCAATCCACAGTTTGTCCATAACAAACACCATGTTCGAACATAAGCATGTCCATGAGTGCACGTGGCACCAGGACGCCCTAGGTCACAGGTCAGTGATCAATTTTGTAATCGTATCATCTGATCTGCGGCTGTATGTTTTGGACACTCGGGTGAAGAGAGGAGCTGAACTGTCAACTGATCACCACCTGGTAGTGAGTTGGTTCAGGTGGCAGGGGAGGATGCTGGACGGACCCGGCGCACCTAACTGTATCGTGAGGGTGCACTGGGAACACACTCCTCAACCTCCCCAGTAAGGTCTATGCCAGGGTGCTGTAAAGGAGGGTCTGTGCATTAGTTGTACCTCAGATTCAAGAGGAACAATACGGGTTTTGTCCTGGTCATGGAGCACTGGACTAGCTCTTCATCCTCTCTAGAATATTCAGTTTGGCCAAACATTCAGAAAAGATGGGGAGGGGAAAATGTCAGTGGCCTCCAACAGTAAAACCATTCCTGTTTTGGGGGTTGTCTAATTGTTGCCCCGCTAGTGCAGCTGTTGTTAATTTTATTAACAGCAAAGCAGCTAAAACTGATTAACAACCCCTTCTGCAACTTCACTGACCAGATCAATATCCCAGAAGTTTAATTGACTTGATGCTATACTCTGATTAAAAAGTGTTACTTTAATTTTTTTGAGGAGTCTATTACCAACATGAATGACTATGCTCTTGGTATTAAAAGTCTACCAAACCTTTGTTGGGAACAATGTCTGAAATATTACAGTTTTGTTTGTTTGTTTGTTTGATTTTTTACTGGGCTTGTAAAACAAGTGAAATAGCAGGACATTTACTGGCACATCTAGACAGTTGTATAAAATCTGACAGATTTGGGCATAATGTCAGACATGTTATGGTTATCCTACTTTCCTTCAAGTTCTCTCTATTTCTCTTCTCTGGGTAGTGTGAAGCCATCCGGAGACTAATTACAGAGAGAAGCTGGTGAGTATTGCTGATGACACACTGGTCTGAAAACTGTTTTTGTTAACCCATTTTCTAGTCTCAGACAAAAACATAGCACATATCCCGACAGGAGACACTGGGCAGGCGCACACACACACATACACACGCACACATACACACGCACACACACACGCACGCACGCACACACGCACCCAAGCTGCAGATCTACTGTGCTGAATTCACAATAGCAACCGACTTTGTTCCATAATGCATAGGAAGTCTTTCATATTTCCCTCCACATGCACTATACATTACAGCAGAGGATAGCTGATGAGGGAATAGTTACAGGATTATTCCAAGGTTGCAGTTTCACATTGGCTATCTCTGGCTCACATGTACTGATCTGCACAGCACAGGGCCCCAGTGTAATCTCACTCCTGTACAGTCTGTACAGTGTGGAGGGGCTGCAGCCTAATGCTCAATAAAGGAACAGAAAAAAATTTGAAAAGGGAATAGAAGGAGAACATGACAGCAGGCTGATGCAAGCGGTCAATAGCGCAGGCTTAATTATAGCAGACGGACGAGATATCTTTGGAATTGAATTTCAAGTGCTTACATTCTCATTAATTTAAAGTGATACAGGTAAATATCCTTTTTGCATTTGAAAAGAGGCCCTCCATATTGATTCCCTGTCATTCAGCAGCCTATGGCTAATGCCGTGCCATCATTTATAGACAAGGTGCTCAGCGTATCACGCCCTGAAGCCACCATTACATTCAAGATTAGACCATGAATGATTAAAATGAACCAAGGTTGAGGTATCGATTGAAATCAGGAAACTTAAAGCACGCTGCGTTTGCTTCAGATGCGTTTATAGATTCAGCTTTGTTTTGCCCCATAGGGCACACTCAGTGAGCAACTGAGCAACACTGCACAAAACCCACTCCAACACAACTTTCAAGGCAGGATAAAAACTTACAGAAAATTAACCAGCCGAGGAAAACATCTCGGCCGTGCTGAAATTGCTATTTGGAGCGGTGTTTGATAAAATATTATTGTAATTAAGGTAGAACAAATGAGACGCATAGACAACAAATCATTTAAATCATCAAAAATACTCTGAAATGCATGTCACAGGAAGACAAGATTTGTTGATAGACTTCCAAATTGCCAATCAGGGTGAGCAATTTAGCCGGGTGTCACTCAAGTACAGATTTGTATATGTGTTGCTGTGTGAGCCAACAGGTGCAGCAGCAACATAACGTAAATGCTTAAAATGGCAAACATGGTTGCAGTAAAAGATACATTCAATTTCTCTGCCTGACAGACTGTGATTGGGATGCGTAGGTGGGTTTATTTGCAGCAACAAAACTAAGACTACTACAACTTTGTTTCCTCTTCAACGGGTCAGCCGGTTCAGGGCCGGTAGGACGAGTAAGAGAGGTGGATGGAGGAAAGCAGGAAGTCAAGGATAGCAAGTTCACACATACATACCGTAGCCACTCATAACACCCAGCAGCCGCACACTGGGGAGCATCGAGCTGTTTATAAGACAGTGACCCCAGTTGGCTCAGTGGAAGTTCAGCTCAGAGATTTAGTCTGGAGAAGAAGCAAAGATGGCAGGGGAGTGATATTAGTTTTTTATTATTATTATTGAGTAACCAATTGATTGCTATTTGATTTGATAGTCTACTATATGTTAAGAAGGGGCTTGTCTTATTCAGGATACAATCAAAACTTTAAAGCAGTAGAGCTGAAAAGTTGGACATTTGAATAATTTCCACCTGCGTATTGGTTTGATAAATGGTGTGAAAGATTATCAAAACTCTAAAATGACTAATCATTTAATGATCTAACCTTTCAACTCCAAATTACCACTTCGCCCAATCAGTCAAGGTGCAGTTACATCTGTTTCTTTCCGGACTTCTTTAAAATATGTTGTGAAGGCTCTGAAGTCATTTAATAGTTGGCCAAATGTGAAATATGGCCACAGTATCCCCCTCTTTTCCAGAATTATCCTGCAGAGAACAATCTTTTTACAGAACATTATAGCATTATGTATGTCACAGTGAAGTTGAGCTTTTTCTTTCCTGTCAGTCATTTGGAATTATGTATTCATTGCCCCACATTTTGTGGGGTCTCACTGAACTTTGAAAAGCAAATCTTTGCAAGATAAAACTTGAGAGAAATTCCTTTGGCATTTTCAAGAGACGTTGCTTTGACGAGAATAAGATGGCTGAACAGAAAGACAACCTGAAAACAATGCCTCTGGTTATGGCTGTCCATGTGTAAATATCTAGGTATTCCTACATCAGAAGCCAGCACCAGAGAATATTTTAAATTAAATGTCATTTGAAATTAATAAGTGCTTATTTGAACATTTTGTTTATTTTGCAGAGAGCTTTAGGTGGGTGGTATGTGTCAAAGTAGCATCTACATGAATAAAAACTCCCAGGGTTTCCCAGCAGCACACTGCATTATAAGGAGAGGATCAATGTTATTCACTTCATCTATCAGTGGTTTTAATGTCTGTGTAATTTTCTGCTGATTAATTTATCACGTCTGCAGGAGCCTTCTGCCTCATGCCACCCTCTTTGTTTTCTTATAGTGTTAACAGCATGCACTGACAGCCAAATAGCATTATTATTGGTGTAGTGAATACACCATTTACCACAGTTCAGCTGTGAGCAGTTCATAATCACATGTCTGCCCAGTTTTGATGTACAAATGTATATTTACAAAAGGTATTTTGTGAACCCAGCTGGATTTAATTTTTGCATCAATTTAACCATGAACAGCTTACATTTATTGGTAACTAATATTAACTGTCATCTGTTTTCTCAACAAACCTAAAGCCAACTTGCTTATTGTGTTTTCATCCTGTGGTGAAATGGCTACTTTTGGTGTTACAAGTTTTGTCAAGTCAAGTTCTGCGAGTGTACTTGTGGTTTTCCTTTGCATTACACTCTTGGCTGCTCTACAGCAGAGAGGCCTGTAGTCCTGGAGGAGCTACAGAGGAGACGATGAAACAAGGTGGAGAGCTAACAAAGGGGAAAATGTAAGCCACTGGTTCCCGCTGCCATCATAGAGAATGTGAGGTCTTGGGACAAAAAGATGGACAAACTTGGAATATTGTGAGTGTGGTATGATGTCGTTCATTGAGACTAGATTTTACTCACACTTTCCGGATCACAGTGTGAGTGTACCCAGCTTTGGGACATTTTAAATGAACAGGAACATTAACCTGGGAGTGACTGCACTGTTGTGTCTGAGTGAACATTTCTGTGGCCGAGTTTAAATACTGGTTTGTGTCTATATTGCTTACAGAAAAAAAATGTCTTGTGTCATTATTGCTGATGTCAGCTGACATTTCGTACCTCACGACATGATACCTGTACTTATTTTGTTTCAGTTTTCAGATTTGACTTATTCATCTTGTCATTATATGTGTGTGTGTGTGTGTGTGTGTGTGTGTGTGTGTGTGTGTGTGTGTGTGTGTACCTTGTTGAGCCATCACATTTTATTTTGTTGAGCTATTCTACTATTTAATATTTTGGCTGGAATTCTTCAGCCTTTGGGATCTTCTAAAAATCTTTTAAAAGATCTTCTAAAGATTTTTGGCCTGCAGGCCACTCAAGACAAAGATCAGAATCTTTGTTGTTATTGTTTATTTAAAATTCTGTATATGAAAGAAAATAAATAAATATTAGGGTCTGGCTGTTTATCAGGGCCATTAATAATTAAGGAATAAGAATAGCAGCAGTAGCTGCAGAGGAAGAGGAGGCAAAGGTTGTCTCCATTAACAGTTGTGATGCTCTGATGCTGTTATTACTGTTGTTGTTTTTATATTTAGTGCAGCTGATAACATGACTTGATGCCTGTACCGTTTTGCTGTGGTTACAGCCAACAGTAACCATTGAATTATGAAGTAAAGACAAATTTTGCTGGCAATCTCTCACCCATCCTTACAGCGAAGCACATGGCATGACAGGGAAATTATAGCTCCAAAATTGGCACATAAACTCTTTCATGATTGCATTTTTTGATAAAGTCCATTAGCCAAACTCAAGATGGTGGACAATTTCACAATGGCTGTTAACAAAGTCAGATAAAGCAAACTTCTCTTTTTGAATCATTTTACTGTCAAACTCAAATTATACACATTTGACCATGAAGAAGTCAGCTTTAGAAGTCTCAAATGACTCTAAAGTAATTTGTGAAAAGCATAGAAGTACAAATACTGTTTGCATCAGTCACAGCTCTTGGATGGACTCTTTACATCATGGGTAGGCAATTAATTTCCCCAAGGGACCACATGAGAAACTGGGACTGTTGTGGAGGGCCGCACCTGTAAGCTGAACTCAATTCTGCTCAATATAAATTTTATAAACTTTATAAAACTGCTACTGGTAAGAGTAGAGTTACAATTAGGCAATGAAAATATTAAATAGGTATCTGATAGCTCTGGAAAGTCTTTGCTTTTCATCTCACAAAACTCTCGCATATCGGCTCTTAAGCCCCAAACTCTTCTCCCAGGCTGAGCCAGCACCAAAATTCAAATGGCTAATGGGACTGTATGCCTTATATTTTTTGTTAATTGTATACCTCCAGAACTGATGATATGCCCAATAGTGTCACTTGTATTTTGTGTTTAGTACTAATTAGCAAATCAATTACAATAGTAAAGTAAACATTACCTATTTAACAGCATCATATTAATATTGTCACTGCGAGCATGTAAGGAGCATTTACCTGTGTTAAGATGACCTCATGGCTCTATCCACACAGCTTATTAATATTAATGAACACTTCCTTCCCAATTAGTTATTACCAAATGTCCTGGTTGTGAGGGTTTTAATAAGCTTTTACACACAAATCAGAACAGAGGCACCTGTGTTTATCAGCAAATTGAAAAGCTTTCAGGTACTTGCTATACACTGCCTGTGTTAATATGCACTGTTCTGTACATCTTGTGCTGCCAAGAATCACCAGCTTCTCCTGCTAAGTTTAAATGAGACGTGTGCTTTTTTCCCATGCATGCATTTGCATCTGTGCGTGCGCGCGTGTGTGTGTGTGTTAGTACACTTGCTTGTGTGTATGTGCAGGCAGCATGAGGAAGAGTAGAGAGGCTGATAGGCGATGAGAGGACCACCGCCAGCGAGTGTCTGACTTAACAGAGATAAGAGGTAGGGTCAGCCAGAACACCCGTGCGCCGGTAGGGAGGGGAAATGGCTGCCGGGCAGTCCCTGACCCCAGATCAGAGTCAGTGGGGCCGGGAAGAAATGAGACGTGACTAATGGAGACACTGCAGGCTGACCCCTGATCAGTCGAGAGCAGGGAGAGAAGGGGGGGGGCAGGAAGGACAGAGCAGGAGGAAAAGGACGTGCGCTGAATGAGGTGAAGCAGATTGAGGTTTAGAAGTGGGGTTCAAGGTGTGCATGCGGATGTGTGTCTGCGTGGTTTTATTTGTGGTACATGTTGGATGCCACAACTCAGATGAGATAAAGAAAAGGCCGAGGTGATGCTTGTTTGGAAATGTGTTTGTGAAGAGCGCCGTGCGCGGGTTCCAGGTGTGTCAGAGCCCCTGCAGTTTATACTCTCTGACACAGAAGAGGAGAGAACAGAAAAAGAGAGAACAGAAGCACAGAGTAAAGAGGGGCTAAGTATGGGAAGAAACATGGCAGCAAGGTACAGACTTAAATCATCGGGGACTGCAAGATACCAAGGTTAAAAAAACAAAACCAAAACAAAAACTTTCTAGAGGTGACGGGATTAGCATTTAATTAGTTGCTTTAACTTAATAAGGACAAAGTGTGTCCTGGGATTTATGTAAAAAATACATAAGAATAAATAAGAATATAAACAAGAAGCTAAAGAAAAGAAGATAAAGTAATAAATTCAGCAACAATCGAGCGTTTACAGACGCACAAAAGCACCTGAACCTGCCCTCAGTGCAGGACTACCTAAAGCCAAAAGACAGAAGAGTCATTAGCAGATTCAGATACAGTAACTCAACATATATATCTATATAAAGTTTACAGCAGAGCAGGTGGGTACACAGTCATAAGGAAACATCTGGCTGGCATTGCAGCTTATAGGGGTTTTCAGGAACAGCCTCATACTGTCATAAGACACGGAGAGTTTGTGCAGATGCTTTTTTGTAGCAAAGCCACAGATGGGCCGTAAACAGGAGGGTATGAAAAGCTTTAAAAAGAGAGTATTTCACAATCACAGTACACCAGCTAAATTTATGAGCCAACATATTTGGCTGCACTATAGCTGTCCTTACCATCTGAAAGAGCACTGCTTATGTAATGTCCTAAATATTTAATCTCATTATGCACCTTAAGAGCAGTACCAAACCAAAGGAAAAACAGGAAAAACCTAAGGGTCACTCTAGATCACTTCTAAGAAAACTATTTGCATGATATGTGTTGGTCCAATGTGAAACAGTCTTTTTGTCTCAAAGACAGCTGAAGACTAACAGTATATGGAGGAAATACCATTAAATCATCTGCGTACATGAGGAGGTTCAAGTGAAAACACCCAACAACAGGTCATGTCACACTCACAGAAAGTGTAAAAGATGGAAGCAGCCGCTGTGACATCATCCGCTGGGTTTGGATTTCCCATTTTGAAGGTCCGAGTTAGTGTTTTGGCTGCTGCTGTCCTGGTTTTAAGGAGCACATGGCTACCATGTTTTAATGATGCTTGCTAGCATGGTTAGTGAGCTGCGTTCTTAAACTGTACAGGTGCAGTTCACAGATATGGATGTGATTTAATTAGTGCTAAATAACAGACTAATGGTAGACTTTTACCCACCAAAACTAAAGCGCAAGCTTCTGGTCTGCAACATTTATATTTGATGTATATTTAAATATACTTCAAAAGGCACCAACAGCACAAACACCATGGAGAGGTCCAGTTCAACTGGCTCTGATTAACAGAGGTGAGGGTTAGCAGACACCAGTTCACTCCAGCTACTGGGGGCTCCTGCCAATAAAAAGTGGCCACAACCGTAACTCCAATATGCAGATGGATTAGTTATTAAAGCTAAAACTGTACTTTGTATCCATCTGTAAATATGCTTTTTTTGTTTGTTTGTCTGTTTGTTTGTTTTAAATGTGTTTTTTAATACTCTAAAATTGGGCATTTTAACATGAGAGCCCATGTGATGACCTTGCTTGTGAAACGGGCCTCAAAAAGCCTTTTTTTTTTTGGCACTTCATTTTTTTAGCTCTGGAGGTCGCTGCTCGGTCAGTCTGTATTCAAAAGTCACCAATATAAATATTGAAAAATGAAAGAAAGGAGATACCACCCTGCTGGTTTCAAACTGTACATCTACACAGATGAAATAGCGATCTCAAAAATTCACAAAAGCTCATGTCTTTGTTTGTCTCTGTTTTCCTCTTGGGATTGGGGAAGGCCCCCAAACCACAGGCATTCAGTATGAGATTTGGGCCTTGTTCCCTGCACACAAACACTTCACCCGATTCTCTGAATCTTTGAGACATATTATGTACCCGTCGATGACTAAATCTCTCAATTATTGAAAGACCACGCAGTCTTTCACAGAGCTGTGACCCCCCTACCATCACCGCTGCTGAATGACTGAGTCTCACTGTGACACTCTTTTTATACTCAATCATTTTTCTAATTAGCCTAATTAATTGTGAAATGTTTCATCTGATGTTTTATGAGCAAATAAGCGTGCGTTTAAAAAAAATCTGTTTTATCACTTGATATGTTGTCTTTGTGCATTCTCAATTAAATATATGGCTTGTTATTTGAATTATTGTATTCCTTTCATTTATATTTTACACACTGTCCCATATTCTTTGGAAACAAAGTTGTAAGTGTTCTGCTTTCTATGCTCCATGCCTTATTATCACTAAAGTTTGAGAAGTTGGAGACTGCGGACTGCATGAACTTCTCAACCATTCTTATTCCATTCTGCTGCATGTTGCCCGTTCTAAGCAACTCATTCTACACATACTTGACATTAAACACCATTCATAGTTTTCAAAACTCTGACTTCTTTCTAGAAATCATAGCTATCACTTCATCATTCTTTCTTATTTTAGATGTCAGTGTGTTTTCATGTGTTTAAGTTTCCCCTTGTGTTCTTCTTTTGGCTGCTCCCTCTAGGTGTTGCCACAGCAGATCATCTGCCTTGCACCCTTTCTCTAACATCAGCATCTGTCACACCAACTCTCTGCATGTCCTTCTTCACTACATCCATGAATCTTCTCTGTGGTCTTCCTCTTTTCCTCCATGCCTGGCAGCTCCATATTCAACATTTTATGCCCCCTCTGCACATGTCCAAATCATCTCAGCCTTCCCTCTCCTATTTTGTATCCAAAGTGCTCGACCTGAGCTGTTCCTCTGATGTACTCTTTTCTAATCTTGTCCATCCTGGTCACTCCCAATGAAAGCCTTAAAATCTTCAGCTCTGCCACCTCCAGCTCAGCCTCTGGTCTTTTTGTCATTGCCACACCATACATCCTAGCAGGTCTCTCCACCATCTTGTAAATCTTCCCTTTCACTCTTGCTTTCTGTCACAAATCCCCCTGACAGTACTCTTCATCCACTCCATCCTGCATGCTTCTCTTCTTCATCTAAATTGTGCACTGTCCATTGATTTGGATGGTTGTCCCCAGGCATTTAAGTCATCTATCCTCACTATCTCTACTCCTTGCATGTTCACCTTTCCACCTGTCTCCCCATTCGCACACATTCATTCTGTGTTGCTTCACTCTTCTTAACTTAGCTTCAACAACTCTTTCCAATATCTTCATGGTATGGCTCATCACCTTTAGCCCTCTGTATTTACCAGAGCTCTACACATCACTTCTTACTAATCTGCACTTCCTGATTCACTTTCCTCATCTATCTGCTTCTCGCCCTCATTTTCTACATTAATAAGCTTGCCAAGTATTCCTCCCATCTTTTTAACACACTCTCTTTACCCTTTAGCATATTTCCATCTCCACACTAACCTGTAGCAGTTCCTTTCCAGCTCGCTATCTCTGCCTAGCCAATCGATACAAGTCCTTTTCTCCTTCTTTAGTGTCCAGTCTCACATACAACTTACTATAAGGATTTTTCTTTGCCACCTCTCTCTCTTTGCTGTACACCTCGCAGCACTCCTGTCTTCTTTCTTCATCTCCCTGACTATCCCAATTTTCCTTTGTATACGTCTCTGTGCTTCCACTGCC
Organism: Archocentrus centrarchus; assembly: GCF_007364275.1. Classification (NCBI taxonomy): domain Eukaryota; kingdom Metazoa; phylum Chordata; class Actinopteri; order Cichliformes; family Cichlidae; genus Archocentrus; species Archocentrus centrarchus. The sequence continues at coordinate 30,410,944 of NC_044352.1, read as the reverse complement.
AAGTCTTCTTGTCCTCTTTCCTCTGTCCAGGGAATACACCAAACCTTCTTGGCAGTTTCCCTCAGCACTTCAGCTTTTCTTTCCCAGTCATCTGGTAACTCTTTTCAACCACCCAGAGCCTGTGCAACATTCTTTCAGATTGCACCTTCACCATAAGATGTAGTCCACCTGCGTGAATCTTCCTCCACTCTTACACACCACCCTATGTTCCTCCCACTTCTTGAAGTACATGCTCACCACAGCCATTTCCATCCTTTTCACCAAATCGCTTTTCTCTTAAAAAAGCTTCCGCTCATTAAAAAAAAGGAACTTCTCACTGATTTAACAAATAGCAATTTACCATACAACTCTTCCACAATCCTTCCAGCCCATGCTTAACACTGTGCAAATTAGCCTTTCATTTATAAAAAGGTTTAATAGTTAAAGACTCTCCATCATGACTGTAGACTGATTTATTTTAAATTCTTTTAAATTGCTTCTGAGAGGATAGGCGGCATGAAACAACTCTACTACCTTAAAGTGCAAGGCAATAAATAAATAAATAAAAATTAGAAGGTAAAAATGTTAAATAGAAATAATGAATATTAGCAAATTAGGGTAATTTTGCCAGAGAGACATAAGCCTATTAGTATTCAAGAATTAAAGGAAGTATTTGTTTTATGGTGAAACAGTGTAAGTTTCAGCTCATAACTTTAACAATGAGCGCTACACTTCAGTTCACAAAAACCTGAACCTTGAATTGAAAGCTACCAAGGCAGAATATACTGTTTATACACTGTATGACATGGAGCTTTACCATCGTTACCCATTTCATTTCTTTGTACAGCTGTGGCCAGAAGTTTATATACACTTATCATAGGTATAAATGTCATGGCAATTTGAGGCTTTTAATGATTACTTTGAAGTGTTCTTTTTCCAGGGTGGAATTAGTAAAGTGAAGCTTTCAAACCTAAGAACACTATACCAGCTGCCAAGCATGGTGGTGGTAGCATCATGTGCTATGGCTGTTTTGCTGCCAGTGGTACTGGTATATTGCACAAAGTGGATGGAATAATGAAGGAGCACTACCTCCAAATTCTTCAACTTCACCTCAAATCAACAGCTAGATGCTTGAAACTTAGACACAAATGTGCCAGCAGGGACAATGATCCCAAGAACACATCAAAACTGGTTTTGGAATGGATAAAGCAGGCTAACATTAAGCTTCTGGAATGGTCTTCACACAGGCCCACCCTCAACCCTATTGAAAATTTGTGGACTATCCTTAAAAGCTGGGTCTGTGCCAAGAAACCAACTAATTTAAATGAACTCTACCTATTCTGCCAAGGAGAGTGGTCAAATATCCAGACAGAATTATGCCAGAAGCTTGCTGATGGCTACCAAAAGCATATGGCTGAGGTGCAACCTGTTAAGGGGCATTTAACCAAATATTAGTGGAGGTGTGTATATATTTGAGTCTGCATGTATACTTTTGACCCTGTGTGGATTAGAGAAAATCCCAAATGAATTCAAACCTGTGCACCCAATTCTTGTTTTTTTGAAGTCATTAAAGCTGCATGCTGTATAATCATTCCACCCTGGAAAAAGAACACTTCAAAGGAATTATTAAAAACCCCAAATTACCATGACATTCATGCCCATGATGAGTTTATTTAAACTTCTGACCACAGCTTTATCCCTGTCACTCTCTTTTCCACACAGTCACATCAGCTGCAAATTCTAGCCATCCTATCAGAGCCTGGCTCTTCTGACCTTCCACTATAATGTAATTATAGTTGTACTGTAAGCTGGCATCCCATACCACTTGTGCAGCAAAAAAGATGGTTTAAAATAATCAATAATCATACAGTGGAGTGAATGACTCGGTACAACTTGCACAAAGTACGAAGTTGGCATAGATGCAAATGTGAAAAACAAAACAAAAAAAACAGAAATCACTCAAATCTCCAAAAGCACAGTGGGAGCTTTAAAGTTTGTTAGATAGCACAGTGTTTTAGATTTATCACTGGCTAAAAAACAAGTTGTAATAACATCAAAAACATTAACCTCGACATCCCCATAGACATTCTGTTGCAGTTTGAGTGGAGCTGGTGTTCACTCTGCACCAGATCTTAAACTCAGCTTGATGCTATGAGAGAAACATAATGCTTCAAGGCATTTTATCTCTTTCTGTGGTTTGTAAGTACAGATGCCCACAACTACAGCCAGTTTCTAGACTTTAATAAGACTGCAGTACTTATGGATACTGTAAGAAATCAAGAACATTTGGCATTGTTTTTCACCAAACCTTTTTCTTCTTCTCCCCCCTCTTCACCTCTTTCTCCTTTCTCAGCTCCTTCACAAGGAGAATTTCCTTTTTAAATTTGCTGTGGAGAGAAACTTATGGAAGAAATACATTTTTTTTTTACCTGTGAAAGGTTCTCTTGGCATCTGGCTTTTTAGGTATTTCATGTCAAAAGCTATGCACACTATATAATATTATATATATCATATAGTGTTCCACAGTCCACCTATGTTCAATCTCTGAATATAAGTGTGTGTTTTCAGTACCATTGCTACAGGTGTATAAAATCGAGCAAGTTAGCCGTGCAGTGTGGCTTAACAAACATTTGAGAAAGAATGGGTTGTTCTAAAGAGCTTACTGAATTTGAGTATGGTACTGTACTAGGATGTCACAGTTGGTATTAACATCAGCACTGAAAATGTGCTCCAGGAGCTTCGTGGCATGGATTTCCATGGCAAAGCAGGGCCTGTAGGTGGAATGTGCACATGGAAGCAGAGTCACAGTCTTACACGCTTCTCTGCAGGTTCCCTCCTCTGTCATCCCCCCAAACCCCGTCCCTGTAGAGACTGCATCTGCTTCCAGGCCATCAAAAAAATAAACCAAAAATCTGAGAAAAATAAAATAAAATAAAATAATTAAGTGTAAAATTTCAGAAAGACTGCACCAAAGAGTAAATCAATTAAATGTGGAATATTAAACATTAGGTCTCTCTCTTCAAAGTCCCTATTACTGAATGATTTAATAATTGATCAACATATTGAATTATTCTGCCTTACAGAGACCTGGTTACAGCAGGATGAATATGTTAGCTTAACTAAACAATCAACATCCCAGAGTTTTAATTCATTTGAAAGCCTGACTATTAGCCTTGAACACCCTAATTGGAAAAGTCAAAAAACAGTTTTAATTGTTGGTGTTGTTGTTGTTTAATTTTTAAAGAGTAGTCATAAAACAGCTGCACAATCATCTGCAGAGAAATGGTTTATTTGAAGAGTTTCAGTCAGGATTTAGAGCACATCATAGCAGAGAAACAGCATTAGTGAAGGTTATGGCCTCTGACAGTGGACTCATCTCCGTGCTTGTCCTGTTAGACCCCCAGTGCAGCATTCAATACTGTTAACCACAATATATTACTATAGAGATTAGAACGCATGATTGGTATTAAAAGAATTGTGCTGCAGTGGTTTGAATCATATCTATGTGATCAATTCCAATTTGTACATAAATGGGGAGTCTTCCTCACAAACAAATGTTAGTCATGGAATTCCAAATGGTCCCATGCTGGAACCAATACTTTTTGCATTATACGTGCTTTCCTTAGGCAATATTATTAGAAAACAGTGCAAACATTGTCATTGCTATGCAGATGACACCCAGCTTTTTTTAACCATGAAGCTAGATGATATCAGCTAGTTAAACTACAGGAATGTCTTAAAGACCTTGACGACCTCTAATTCCCTGCTACTAAATTCAGATAAAACTGAGGTTATTGTACTCAGCCCTTCAAACCTTAGAAACATGGTATCTAACGAGATGGCATTACCATGGCCTCCAGTAACACTGTGCAGAATCTTGGAGTCATTATTGACCAGGATATGTCCTTCAGTCAGTACATTAAACAAATATGTAGGACTACTTTCAGTCATCTGAGCATTATTTCTAAAATTAGAAACGTCCTGTCTCTGACTAATGCTAAAAAAACTAGTTAATGCATTTATTACTTCTAGGCTGGATTATTGTAATTCATCATTATCAGACTGACTTAAAAGCCCACTGAAAAGCCTTCAGTTGATCCAGAACACTGCAGCGAGAGCAGAAAAAGAGAGCATATTTCCCCCATATTGGCGTTTCTTCATTGGCTAAGTAAAATTGAACTGAATTGAATATGGTGATGAAGTGCCAGTTTATTAGACTTCAGGACTTCAGTGCAGTGAGATGAAATGTGGAGAAAGTGTCCATATTACTCACTGAGGGAATTCATCATTGCTGTTGTTGTTTGAATTCAGTTTGAATCAACATACTGTTTGGATTCCTCCATCAGCTGATGCCGAGGTCTTTCAAGTGGCTGTGGCTTCTACACTGAATAAGCAAGCCAGTATGCCAAACATACGCATAAATGAAAGCAAATCATCTTGAGATGCTTAATAGAATTAAAGTTTCAGTCAATTTAAGAATTCAGTGTCTACTTCTTAAAAGACTTGGCAATGCACGTTCATCATTATAACACAGACCATTTACTTGTCATCAGGCATTGGATCAGGATTCCACTTTTGGATGATCAAAGTAATTTTGGCAGGGCCTTGTAATTACAGAAATTAATGTTTTTAATACTGCAGCTTCTATTTATTACATGCAGGTACACGTGCATGCATAAGAAAACAATATCCAACCTATCATTTTTTTTGCTGTGGATTGTGAAGACCAATGTAGGTTATCTATTCACGTAAACACGGAGGTCCAAAGTATAAATAAATTAATATGGTATTATTTTAAGAATTACTATCATATAGAGAGAGAAAAAAGAGAGAGTAAGAGAAAGAAAGAAAGAAAAAGACTTCTGAGTGAGCTACACTGACTTATAACAGCAGAAATAGACTGGTGCACTGTGCTGTAAATTCATTAATTTATTTCAATAGAAACCACCTATGCTTTCAAGGAGAAAATAAAATGGGTAGAAATTTTCAGCTCTAACTCCCATCTATTCTCTATGTTTTGCTACTTCCAACAAAAAATATTTTTGCTGCATTCAGTCAATTCATCCTCACCCTAACCCATTCTGCACAACCACAAAAAAACTGTGAAAGTCTAAATAAAAATGCAAGGAAAACCACATCCATTAATTACAGGTGACGGGTGACCTATTTGTTAACAATTCTCACAGCAAATTAGTGGTTTTTTTCCCCCGTTGTGCCTTCTGGTATATCATGAACAACAAGAGAAAGCCATGCATGTTTAAGCTCAAACTGAGTAAAACATCATGCTCGTGTCATAAAATATGGCATCCACAGCCATATCTGCAGGCAGAAATGCAAATAAAGTTAAGAAAAGTTTCTTCATCCTCTGCTGAACAACCTTTGAACTGCAACAGATTTAAATGGTATTAGTCACTGTGAAATGGCTTATTGCAATTGGTCAGAATTTGCGTGTGATAACTCAATAAATGTTTTACTTTTTTAGAAAGGAAAACACATTTAATCTTTTGTTTATCGAAATGTTAGTTTTTAATTAATTGAAAAAGATAAGCGGAAGAAAATGGATGGATGGATGGATGGATGGATGGATGGATGGATGGATGGATGGATGGATGGATGGATGGATGGATGGATGGATGGATGGATGGATGGATGGATGGATGGAAGCGAATTAAACCTAAGAAAATGCTTCTTATGGGCAGTCAGGATTGTCCTGAAATGGGTGGGCCCACAATGCACGCACCATCCTTTAAAATTAGTTTTATTTGGGTCTAATTAAACTGTATCTAATTAAACTGGACAAGATAAGTTTTCAAATGAAATCCAACTTATATCTCACATTTCCTCAACTATAGGATGGATATACAGCACCAGTCAAAGGTTTGGACACACTGGTACTGTACTTGTTGGAGCTAGTGGCTAAGCAGGTATTGAGATGACAAAGACAAGAAGCTGAATTAGTCTGAATGATGTCTGCTTTCTCAGCAGAATGCAGATGAGATGCTGCAGAGTGATAATTCAAATTGATGTTATGAGGGTGAAGTTAATTTATTTTTATAAAACAAACAATGGAAAATCTGGATTCTGATTGAATGGACAGTGTGAACTGATAATATACAAATATGGGGAAAAAACAACAGCCAAGCCTTGGTTAAAGTTTTGGAAGTCAGGATTTCTGACTCTGTCCAATACACGGGTATTTTGGTATATGGAGCTTTTTCTGTGTATTTTGCGCCTCCATCCACAAGTTTGAGGTCACTGAAACTGACCTTCTGAAAAACTCCTTCCACGATGAAGATTTTCAGAAATTCCATTCCTGTGGTTATGTGTGAACAAGGAAAACAGAGATTTGTGTGTGTCTTTAATCTCCTTTTTTTTTAATGACAGACTTTGTGCTGTGCTATTGTTTGTAGGCTTCTGACTGACCAGTATTTCTATACATTAGGGTTATATTGCCTCTTGTCCATGTCATGCTATCCATGCTATCAGGGGCATGCGTTGGCCAGTGAAAGTGGAAAAATCCTCATTTAAAAAATACCCACGTGTAAATAGCCTTTGCTTACAATAACTGCTGAAAAGAAGACCAACAGCTTGTTAGTGGACAGAGGAGAGTATCCTTTGTGTAATGTAATGTCTATCAGAAATTCTTCAAAGTGGTGTGTATGTGGGCTGAAAAACACCAGCAGGATTTCCACCCCTCCTAGAAAGTGAATCTCTTTCACCCTCCTTACTACCCTTAACTTCATACAACTAAAATATTATTACTGGATATGAAAATAGTCCCAAGTGGCACTTTATATAAATACCATCTCGGTTTACTGTAAACTCGCTGTACTAAGAGTTAAAACTAATAGAGGCAGTGCAGCAACAAAAAGCAAACATCTGCTTGACGTCATTTTTGTTGCGCTGGCTGTTAAATGCAGCCACCCTGAAGCTGTAACTTAATTTATTAATTAATAAAAACAAAAAAATCTATGCATAACTATTTTTATCAATTGATCGTTTGGAACTTTTGCCCTATTAGGTTGAACAAAACCTGACATTTTAGTTTACTAGCACAAATGTCTAGACTATTGTTTCTTAGGACATTTGTGTCCTTTAAGGTCATTAAAATGCTTGACATGTAAAGTTTGTGCACTCCTATACAAAGTTCTGGAGTTTTGCTTGGTTTCTGGGCACTTTTTAAGGCATCTTCATGAATGTGCTGTGGGATGCACAGATGTTATGATGACTGTACATTGTGGAAGTGAACTGCTATTTAGCTGTATTTTTAAAAAAAAAGTTATACTCTTTCACAAGACTTTGTAGTCACTTATTTCACTGTAACAGATGTAGAAGATATGAAGTAATGTGCCATTCTTGATGAATACAGCTGATTACTGTGAGTCCTGATGCCTCTGAGGGGTTGCAGATTATGGTCAATTATAGGACTGTGCAACTGACAATACATATCATTTATTTCGTGGTGACAAAAAATACACTGTTTACAGCAATATTTTTTCATCATCTCAATGATGGTTTGCAATTTTACAGAGCACCACACGGGTGCAAGCCAAAATGTGAATGAAGGTGAAACTGAACTGAGCAGCTCCAAACAGGAGAAGGAGCAGGTAAGCCAAATTGAGGCGCTCATTCCTAAACGAGGGGTTACATCTGTACAAGCAGGTAAATACAGATGCAATCAATTTGCCTCCTCCAGTTTCTCAGTTGTCAGTCCACAAAGCAACAGCTCTCTCCAAACTAAATAAATAAAAATACTTTTTTACAAGTCAAAAATTACAAATTATACTCCCCTCTAAGAAGCAGCTTAAAAACTGCCAACTGTAAAATATGTGTTACAACAACTACCAGAGAAAAGGAAGAAAAAGAATAAGAACGCAAACAAATTAAACAGGCTCAACAGGAAACTGATCCCTAAAAAGTCGACAATAATATCCGTGGTAATGTGAGTGCAACAGTGCATTGAGAAGCAAATGGTAAACAATGTCCTCATAACAAACTAATTATCCTGGGACTGAATTAGGACTTAATATGCTGCTGAACCTTTGTTAAAAGATTAATTGAACAGACTCAGTTTGTCCTCAGTGTGTTGCCACAACCAGCGCCACGGATGACAATAACACGCCAGGAGAAGGGTCATACAGTCATGTTATCCATGTTATTCAACTGATTACCTGTGTGCAGCAATACAGTGTGCCACTGCCCAGTAATTAAATGTGATTCCTTACAGTCCTTTCATTTTCATTTCATTATATTATTCTGACTTTTTTCCTATTTATAGTAAGTAAATAAGGTAAGGTACTATCTAATCATAAAGATATTTAGGCCAAAATAATACGTGTTTGGTGAGGTATTACTGGAAAGTATCTCTAATCCTGTAATCCCATTCCATGTACAATGTAACTTTCTGGTAAAATGGTAGCGTAGCAGCTATTATCGATAAGCTAAAGGCAGACTGTCATGCTTTGAGTAGCTTCTTTTTAGATTCATTCACCCTAATTTTCTCCTTTCTTTCATCCATTTGAGTGTCTTTTCTGCCCTGGCTGTCTCCTCAGAATGAAACGCCATTCTGCATTAGGGAGTGAATTGGTGAGACTGATGGTTTTTGAGGGCTTCGGGAGATAGCTTAGTTGAGAGTGAAAGAATGTGTGGTGGGGCGTGCGAGATCCTGTTTGTGTGTCTGCGAAGGTGAGAGGCAAAGAGAAAGAGAGCAAGTGAGAGAGGCAGAGAGAACCCGTCAGCCAACACGGGTCATGAAAAATGCATGGAGGTTGTGGTGTCAGTTTGTTGGAGCGAAAGCTGCAGAAAAAAAAGAGCAGAGACAGGGTTTTCTGAACTCTGCAACTCTCACTGTCTGGACTCTCACTCACTCACCCAGCCACCCAGCCAGCCAGCCTCTGCCTTTCATACCCTACAGCTCACTTCATTAGTCCTGCTCGCCTCACAGCCACATGCACTTTATACATTCTGTCTATAGGTTTCACCGTGCGGTTGGTACTTGTTGTACATATACTTTTCTAGCCCACAGTTTGATCTTCATTGTGCTTTCCCTACATACCTAATATATAACGCAAAGAGTTAAAGATATTATTTGGTCGGTGTGGGGATGCAGCAATTCGGTGTAAGTCTGCGTTCGTTTGCCTAGACTGAATGTCACTCGACCAACTGCTAAAAACAAGAAACAAAGAAATCCAAAGTTTTATATGAAAAACTTTCCATGATTTTCCCACATTAAGTGGAGAAAACAAGGCAAGTTTTTACATGCTGGTCTGAAAGTGCTAGTCAGCAAGCAGAGCACTAACTTTGGAGAACAACAATAAAGGTCCTGATGATGACGATGAGCAGCACATAATATGTTCTTCTTAAGAGGATCGATCACATTTGTTTTTCTCAGTCATGCTTAAAAAAAAAAAGAGCAGAGTCTTGCCTGTTCCTTCACACACAGTCTAATGTAGTTTGATCTAGATGTAGGGTTAGGTTTACCAGTGTTTTTCCACACTACTGTAAATGAGCCACTGTATTTTAGGATGAAGATTTTTGACTGAGCTGAGTGAGACATTAATGTAATGGTCTTTATCCTGCCAGTCAGATGTCCAGGGGATTCACAGCAACTGAGCGGGCATCGTGTATCCTGGCTGAACCCTCACCTAAGCCAACTTATTATTTCCTCTTATAAGAAACTGGACTCTCTCTCTCGCTGTGTGCTGCATGTAAAAGAGTGTTTTGCACTACAGGCACTAATTTGAAAATTGCTGCTCTGTACTGTAGAACAACAGCAGTAGAGGTTTGTGCTGCACACAGTGTAACTCAGATGACCAATTTGTGATGTAAACCATTTGCAAAACATGACAGAAAACGCACTACCTAAAAACAAGCGGCGCCACAACAAGCCCCATCCCCAGCAGATGTTTTAGCTGATTCGAACGTTGTCCGACTCACAAAGGTCCTATTGTCCATGCCCATAATTTTCCTTTGACCTCTACCATGTGGTCAAGGTCACCAAGAATTGAACTTCTCCAAGATTTTTAGTAGATGTTTCTATGGCTTGAATTTGAACATCCTACCTCACATCCTTCTCAAGTTATTGCATTCACAAGATTTTCAGAAGAAATTGACCTTTGACCTCTGAACCAATTACGGTATAGCAAAAATGTAATCAGGTGATCTAGGGGTCACTGGCCATTGTTTATGCAAATTTGGAATGAATCGGGCTGTTAGTTTTGCTGTAATATCGTTAACAAATAAACAGACAAATAGATAAACATACCAAAAACAATACCCCATTGCCCCCTCTGGAGGTGGGGTAATAACTGAAAATCAAAATTGCACTTCAGCCAGGACCACTAAAGTAAATATATACATCTGCAGCAATTTATATTATGCATGACTCTGTTCTGAAAGAGCACTGTGACATACCCGAGCAGCACAGAACAGAGCAGGAATGAGAGGGCAGATATGACTTTGATAAAGTCAGCATGAAAGGAGGAAACGGGGTCGAGGTGGGTTGCAAAGCGGCTTACAGATGCTTGTCAACAATGAGCAGGCTAAAGTCTTGATTATAGTCTGTTGGGGACATGGACACAGCTGGCACAAGTAGTATTTCCTGTTAATTATGAATGTGCATTCACAGTTTGTTCATTGTACTGTAAATTCTCTGTGGACGAGTCTGCATTCTCACAAAAAAAACAGGCAGGGCACGCGGATGTCCACACAAACCCTCGTGGTCACCGTCTGATGACAAAATTGACATCATTCTGACCCAAGTGGACCCCACCGGACTCACGGACACGGAAAGTATAATCAAGGCTCAAAGCAGCTTAAACAGCTCAGCCTGTATTTGCCAGTTAGATATGCTGTAAACCATCTCAGAGCCAGCCACAGAGCTGATCTTCCAGGACTTTGGCTGAGCTCAACTTTGTGGCCTGCATGATCCAGCACTACAATAAATACTGCATTATGCCGTATACCACGGTGATATAATGGGAAGGTTTAAAGGTATGGAAAAAAAAAGTCAGCACCCAAGCCTAGGTGGCACTGATCTCTTTGAAATGAGATTATTAAAGGTGTGCCAGTCAGTCCTCATGTGATGTAAAAACATTTAAAAATGTGTCATTTATGTTTTAATGTTTTGCATGTTTTAATACAAGATCTGATATGTTGTGCGATGGGTGATAATTGTAGGTTCAACAGTCTGAGTAACTAAATTAACTTTCACTCTCATATTTGAGCCAAGAGAAAGTGATTAATAAAAGCAACAAATGCTCTCTTCGAATGATCCTTGAACTGGTTCCCATCCAAAGTTTGTTTTTGTTTTATGTTTTTCTTGATTCCATCAGAGGAGGGCCCAGAGTGCAAAGATGTGGGTCTGACTCACAAGGTGGGCTTCGGTATGGCATGTTTGCTTAGGACGAAAGCAGGCTGAAAACAAAGAAGCATTTCCTCGCTAATAACAATAACAAAACTGAAAAGAAAACTGAAATGAAAATGCTTTCTCTTCATTTGCCCTGCCACTCAAATCTATTATACATCTAACCTTGTTTTGCTGCAAATTACGCTCCTCAGGAGCTTTTCTTTTCACCACAATGTTATTAATTTTCATTCCGAAATGCTGCAACATGCCATCAACCAAGGTTGCAGTCGCCTCCTACTCGCTGCCTCACAGAAAAGAGCAGAAGAGAATGAAAAGAAAGCCATTTCTGCCTCTGTCAACTCAGTATACATTAAGATGGCTTTTACATGCTTGTTGAGACAGCCTTGCTTAATGGACTTTGTGTGTAAAACATCATCAATGAATGGATGCCGAACAATAAATAATTAAATATAGTGCTGTGTTGCTTTATTCAACCCTTTTCAGATACAATAACTCCCAGCCGCCTGAAAGCCAGAGCTAAAATTACAGCCTTTACATGAAGTTGTGGAAAGAGGTGTGTATGAGCACACTTTTCATCGACAGCGAGCCTCTAACAGCAAAACCTTCTCATCGTGTCCCACCTGTGGTCGAATATCTTCTTCTTTACTGGCTCCAGCCCTTATTTGTGTGACCCACGGCAGCGGACAAGCGTGACAGAGAGGCATCACACCATACCACACAGCAGTGCTGTATCTACTTGATTACCGCAGCGCTCTGTTTGTATACTGTATGCTGCCAGCACAGAATATTCAGCTCCAGGCAAGAGAGGAGCCCAGCAATGAGTCAGTGTCTCTCCACACGCACCGCATATGTCACATGGAGATGCTTGTGCTTTATACATATGCATATCTTGTGTGTTTGCTGCTCAAACATCTTTATTTTTAGATATTACTTCAAACTGTAGCGTGGGTTTGGCTTATTCTATGTATATGCTCGGAAGACTGATGAATTCATAACCGAGTCGGGACGTATAGTTCCTGCCCCACTTTCATAAAATGTTTTACTTATTCTGCCACTTTGATGTCGGTGATGATCCCCGTTTTGAGAGAAAAGATCTATCAAAGAGAGATCAGAGCTCCGAGTGTCCTTCAGCGACAACTTATGTGAGTGGATGCTTAGGTTGGTGGTTTAACAGTATTGCAGCGTATGTATAACGGTGTATTAGAGGTTGTACATTGTGAAATAGAATTTTTGAAATGCTTTTGTTTAGCTGAGTTGGTTGTGCGAGCCCTCAACTGAAACATCGCCTTTTTTTCTTTAAGACGTTTGTGTTTTTTAGAAAATGTGATGCATCAGAACTCGAAAGCACAAAACATTATAGTTGCACTTGAGTGCTGGAGAGCCACTTTAACCAGACCTTTCACCATAGTTAGAGCTGGTTTATGTGCCCACCAGCTCACAGAGGCTGCAGAGCAGAATGACGACTACCATCACCAGCTGCATCCAGGAGGATGTAGAGGTGGAGAGCAGCCATAAGATGAGAGAGAGACTCGCTTAAGTGTCAGATGATTAATTTGCTCAGTTATTTATTCCTTGCAAAATATTCTCAAATAAAACAAAGGAGAAACATGTAAGCCAGGACCATTATAGTCAAAAGAAGATGGTTATTTCCACCCGTAATAATTTCCTTTTGGCCAAATCGCTCTGTTCCCTGAGAACACAGCTCCCCCACTCATATGGTAAGTTGCAGAGCACAGCAGTTATCAACAGACCCGACTCCGAGTCAGATACAGCATTAGAGAATAAGCTGAGTTGGAGGTGGGCTGCAAAGCAGCTTGCAGGTTAGCAGGCTGAAGCAGCTTCTACAGTATGTTTTAAAACTAGTATGGAATTAACAGAGACTTCCCCCAATATTTGTACATGCAGCTGAAACAAACATAAAAAAAAAAAAACATGCCAAAATATGATAATTAACATGTCCAATATGATGACATAAATTTTGTTGCTTTTTTTTGTTCTCTTTCTTTTTCCTGGTAACCTGTCCTGTCAGTCAGAATCATGATCTGAATGCACTGTTGTCTCAAACACACTTGCTTAAATCATTGTTTGGATGCAGAGCGAGGTCTGCCGGTCATCAGTCAGATTCAGTTTCAGATTCAATTCAGTTCAGAAGGAGATGAAATCAGGACACAACCTGAATCCCCAGCAAATGCAGGGGTGCATCTGTCTCCTTCCTGCTATGGAAGAAAATAAAAAACAACCAGAAGATAACAATTTAGGACCTTTGGAGTCCATATTTTTGTTTAAAGCAAACAAACTACTCAAAATGTTAAATATGTGGGACCAGTGGTAGTTTGAATGTTTGCAAATGTGTTTCACTGCACAAAAATAGCAGCTTCATTCAGTCCAGTTAGTTAAAAACAATATCTCGCTACAAGTAATTCTTCTCTCTCCCCCAACAGTCTTTTGTAACACTGCGCCTTTTCTTCACACGCCACAACCTGAGCTTTGTTCTTTATGCCTAGGCAAGCATAGCTTATTATCTCCAACCCTCCAAAGCAATTTCCAAACAATGCGTCATCTATTCCTTCTCTGTATGTTTGTACTATACTGTCTGCCATCTACCTACCTGTCAGCATAACTTTTTCCCACCTCCCTTCCTGTCTATCTGTCTGCCTCCCTGTCTGCACCTTCTTTATGGCGAGGATGAATTGTCTATCTGTCCCATGTTTAGTTTGCCTGGCTTGCATTGTGTCTGTCAGACTTACTGTCGTTACCCACAGTATCTGACAGCCACACCTGTCTGCTAAGTACTAACCAGCATTTCTCTTGTCTATCTCTATTTGTGTAGTTTGCAGTGTACGAGTCTGTGGAGCTGGTCGGCTGCGCTGTTGGACCGCGTCTGATAATCAATGCGACACATACAGACCCTCAGTGCCTTGACCTTGTCTAATGCAGTGAGGCTGTTTCTAACAACATTCTCCTCTGCCCTGCCTTAGCCTGTACAGCTCTACTGGCTGTATTTGTGAGTGCACATACTCTGTAGATAAGGGAGAGAATGATTCAAGGTTTCTGACACATATAGACTAGTTTATTTTAACAGTGAAGGCTCAAAATACAGGCCCCAATCATCCTCCAAGAGGACCACAACAGAATTGAACCCCAAGAGACTGAAATCATCTGTTTTCACCTTTACATGTTACCCAAACTATTCCTGCCCAGAGTTTCTGACACTTTATTTCAGGCCTGGCAGCCCACAGGGCCGAAGCTCCCTGTGGGAATTTTATATCACAAGTTAGCTAATATATCTTAACAACCTGCTGTTACATTGTTACCTTGTTTATACATATAAAACAGCTTAATAAAACTACAAATGAACCAGTCAAACGTTATGACTTAATAGATAAGAGTTAGTAGAGGCAGGTTACAAAGTCAGTCTCAGGCAAGAACACGCTACTTAAGTTGCTTATGCTGGCCCACAGTTACTGCAGTTTGCAGCCCACCTCCACCGCGGCTCGTCCTTATGCTTATGCTAAGCTAACCTTACCGCCTGCTGGTTGCTAATTGATATTAAAATGACAGACTGATGTTGAACTTCTTCTCAAATTCTGAGCTAAAAAGCAAATTGGCCTCTTTGTTTTTGGTATTTTGACTTCTCTTAACAGCAGAGAGGTGAGAAAGAGACGTGAAACTGAGACTATGAGAAAGAGAAGCATGACAAGCAACAAAGCCCCCGGCCAGGAGCCAAACCATCCATGACATATTTATGTTAATGCAGTATGTACCTTAACCCCAAAGGTCACCACACACCTCTGCATCTCTTTTGAAAAGTCAAATTATTCTATATTTTTTAAGCTGTTCTCTCTTTTGCTGGTATTTTGTGCCTGAGAGTAAAATACATTTCAAATATTACAAATAATCCATTACTTTTGCTCAAATACTGAGGGGATATTTGTGAGAAAAAAGTGTATTCACTTGTTTTTTGTTTTTTCAGATGTCAGAACCTGTAAGCGATGCTCTGTGGCAGCAATATGTAGGAAAGACAGCATAATTCATTTCTGCTCTACCAGCTTCGAGAAAGAAAAGGCTGTGGCAGGTGCTGTGGCAATCATTAGTAAGTCCTTACAATAGTTCTGCACACTGAATATTTCATCATTCTTCCTTTTAGCAAAGATTTTTTAACATATTAAAAGAATGATGTCTGTCTGGCAGAAGGCTCATATGAAACTAATAGCTCATAAATGTTGGTCATGCTAGGTCAACACATGTCTCAAAGCTGATCTGCAAAATTCATATTGAAATCCCCGAGTGCACACGGGCTAAAGTAGAGCAAACAAAGACAGCTTCTTCAAAATTACTTCACAGCCTAATGTGATCTAATCCGTGTGGCAGGCTTAACAGCTGGGACAACAAATGGCTGAAAAACCTCAGCTTTCCAGTATAATTTAATTTCAGTATTTTTGTCAATTTAGGTAAGCGAGGCACTCAGGTCTTTCTCTATAACTAGTAACCTGTCTTAGAGGGAAGCACATAACTTATACCCAAGTTGCCATTAAGTTGTCCCGTGGTTGGAAATAATGATTTCCATGTACGAAGGCAAAAGTGTGAAGCTGCGCACACACTGGCAGCGATTTGCTTGTCACACATCGCTTCGAAGCTGGCGGCTGGTCGCTCGGACATTCCGAGCTCCAAAAGTCTACATAACCCTTTACTACCAGGTCATGTGTCACTCAGGGGTATTCTTCACTCTCATTGGTAGTTGCTTCAATCACTCACCTTGAAGCTGAGAAAGGTTTGTCTTGTTTCACCACCCACTTCCCCTCACGAGTGGTTATTTTACCTGGAGTCACTTGAAATCATGTAATATCATTCACTTTCTCTGGTCTCTGGTCCCCACATTGCTGTGAGTCACTTCCAGTGTGTACGCAGCTTAAGGACCAGGATGGTACCCCGAGGGACACCAAATGCTGAGCATAGCACATCTAATATAAAGATGGGTTCTGTGTTACACTCAAAGCATTGCTAAAATGAAGAAGGAAAACGATACGCTATAGAAATATTCCAATAAAATACTTTATTAGATAAGTGAATGTGATTGGATACCTACAAAGAAGACATAACAAGGAAAGCCTGGGGGGCCCTCCTCCAGGATATCTCAAGAATCAAACACATTTTCTGCACTGCAGTGAAATTATATTCACCAGTTTGTATCTTTTCTGTATCAGTTATTAGTGGAAATGGTTTTATTTTATGGAAGGAAAATATAACATAGATATCCAGCGCATTCACTTTTCTGAGTATCATCCCACCATAAATCAACACACATGAACATTCTGTCTTCTTTTGCATCTCTTTTTTGGGGTCTTTGTTTTAATGTGCATGTGTCACCCATTTATATTGTCAATTAATTTACTTTAGTTGTTATTACAGACTTTTAGCAGCAAGATTTCTGCTCATATTCAAATCTTTTGGTATATCTGTGTCTTGTGGTTGTTCTTGTCAGCTATAAATGAAGCTTACTAACCAGAACGTCAATAACGTATCAGGTCATCTGGCTCGCGATCCATCACAATTCGCAGGTTATTGTAATGTGTGAAGTACGAAAAGAAAGAGGCACGCTTCCTTGTCCTATATTGCACAAGATAATGAGAATTAAAATCCACAGAGAATGACAAATGTGACCTTGACCTTGAGCACAATTTGGGTGAAGACACATTAGATGAATATTATATACAAGTTTTATTAAAATCCAACCAATACTCTAGGAGGAGGAGTGAGAGCTCATCAGTTCTTCAGCCAGATTAGCTAAAAAAAAATCAAACAAAAGTGTGTGTGTGTGGGTGGGGGTGTAATATTATTGTGTTGGTCTTTTGCTCTCAGCACCGCCTGAGGCGTGGACTCCACCACCTGAAGATGTGTTGTGTTGCCCTGTAAGTTGTGAGGTTGGGCCTTCATGGATCTGACACATCCCACAGATGTTCGATTGGATGACATTTTGAGAAACTGAAGGCCAAGTCAACACCTCAAACTTGTTGCTCTGCTTTTCAAACCATTCCTGGATCATTTTTGCTTTGTGGCAGGGTGCATTATCCTGCTGAAAGAGGCCACAGTCATCAGGGAATACCATTTCCATGAAAGGGTGTACATGGTCTGCAACAGTGCTTATGTACTGTAGGTGGTACATGTCAAAGTAACATCCACATGGATGGCAGGACCCAAGGTTTCCCTGCAGAACATTGCCCAAAGCATCACACTGCCCCCACCAACTTGTCTTCTTCCCATAGTGCATCCTGATTACAGGTGTTTTCCAGGTAAGAAACGCACATGCACCCAGCCTTCCACGTGATGTGAAAGAAAGCATGATTCATCAGACCAGGACACCTTCTTCCGTTGCTCTGTGGTCCAGTTCTGACACTCACGTGCTCATTGTTGGTGCTTTCAGTGGTGGACAGGGGTCAGCATGGGTACCCTGACTGGTCTTCTATGCAGCCTCATATACAACAGACTGCAGTGCATTGTGTATTCTGACACCTTTCTATCAGAACCAGAATGAACTTTTTCGGTAATTTGAGCTACAGTAGTTCTTCTATGTCTTCTATGTCCACGTGCATCAGTGAGCCTTGGCTGCCCGTGATCCTGCTGCTGGTTCACCGCTGTTCCGTCCTTGGACCCCATCTGATAGATACTGACCCCTGCAGACTGGGAACACTCCACAGGAGCTGCCGTTTTGGAGATGTTCTGACACAGTCATCACAGTTTGGCCCTTGTCAAACTCACTCAAATCCTTGAGGACAAAATGTTGACTTGCTCCCTGATACATCCCACCCATTAACAGGTACCATGATGAAGAGATAATCAGTGTTATGCTGTGATCACCTTTTTTTTTTTAGCTCTGTAAATTATGTCCCCAAAAGGTAAACTTCATCAGTAGTGGTTCTCTGTTAGTTCCTCCCACTTCAGTCATTTTTATTGATGAAAATATAAAGTCTCATTCCATTCATTGTACCTGCATGTGAATAAAACTTTTGAATTTGAACTGACTAAAACTGTGCAAAGCCATTTTGGCACAATATAAGATGACAAAAAAATAAAGCACAAAAAGCAGCCAAATGAGAATAATTCAGTGCAGGACTATGTAGAAAAGGCTTACAAGACTTTACAGGTTTAGAAAAAAAACATTCAGTGAGGAAATTAAAATCTTTTGTCCGATAAGTGGAACATTTTCCTGAAGCCTTCGTTACTCACCGTGTTTACTGGACACACATTTTTGGTCAATGGAAGGTGACTTTGTTGGTGAGTTTGGCTCATCCTTGTGACCTGGATGGATACGCTGATGCGTCAAACAGGCTCGCTTTCATGGACATCTGAGTAGATGTTGGACAGTTTCTGTGTCAGTTTCACTGTATTGTTTTCTATGCCTTCAATATTGGGCTGTTATTGTGTGTTAAAATTAGATTAACTGTGGAGCTCTAAGTGCTACAGGTATTTATGTGAGACAGCATTAGCCAGTCCTCTGTCCAATAATGAGCTGTTATAGTCAAATATCAATCCACAGCCTGTGATATCCACATATCGCAAACCTGGGTACAGCTGTTTCCATAAAAAACATTGCAACAGTGTCACATATCTGGGCTCCAGTGTCTTGCCCATGTAAGACAAGCGCTTGTTTTGCAATGTTTTATGGATGCAGGTTGTTATACATAAAGTAGGTAATGTGTTGTGAATTGGATCTTTGTGAAGCCAAGTGTGTCCAGTGCTGGTTGGTTGCAATCTTCAGGTGGGGTGACCACAGCCCAACAAAACAAATAGAAGAAGAAGAAAGAAACAGCCTTTATTGTCCCACAGAGGGGAAATTTGGGTGTAACAGCAGCCGCAGTTATTATAAATATAAATAAAGATATAATAATTCACACTATTAAGAAAAGAATATATATAAAATCAACAAACAATATTAACCTTAATACTACTAATAATAATAACACTATATACAATGTGCATGATGTGCCGGACTATTTACAGTATATTATATATTATCCTACATTGTGTAGGCTATTGTGGTTTTTGTTGGGAGCAGTGATGGTTATAAAGTCTTACAGCTGCTGGGAGGAAGGATCTGCGGTAACGCTCCTTTGTGCATTTAGGATGCAGCAGTCTGTCACTGAAGGAGCTCTCCAGCTCAGCAACAGTTTCATGCATGGGATGGGAGACCTTGTCCATCAGTGATGTTATTTTGGTCAGAGTCCTTCTGTCTCCCACCACCTGCACTGAGTCGAGAGGACATCCTAGGACAGAGCTGGCTTTCCTGATGAGCTTGTCTATCCTCTTCCTCTCAGCTGTAGACAAGCTGCTGCTCCAACATACTGCTGCATAGAAGATGGCTGATGCCACCACAGAGTCATAGAAGGTCTTCAGGAGTGTCCCCTGCACTCCAAAAGACCTCAGCCTTCTCAGCAGGTAGAGTCTGCTCTGACCCTTCCTGTAGAGCGCATCAGTGTTGTGAGTCCAGTCCAGTTTATTGTTTAGGTGAACACCCAGGTACTTATAAGAGTCCACTATCTCAATGTCCACTCCCTGGATGTTCACCGGTGTCCGTGTGGTGGGTCTGCGCCTGCGGAAATCCACCACCAGCTCCTTGGTTTTAGCGGCGTTGATCAGGAGGTGGTTCCGCTGGCACCAGTCCACAAAGTCCTGAGTCCACTGTCTGTACTCTGAGTCATCCTCACCTGTGATGAGGCCAACTATGGCAGAGTCGTCAGAGAACTTCTGCAGATGGCAGCGTGGGGAGTTGATGGAGAAGTCTGCAGTGTAGAGGGTGAAGAGGAACGGTGCCAGCACAGTTCCCTGTGGGGCCCCCGTACTGCAGACCAGCCTGTCAGAGACACAGCCCTGTGTCCTCACGTACTGTGGGCGGTCAGTGAGGTAGTCCAGTATCCACTCGGAGATGTGGTGGTCCACTCCTGACAGTTCCAGCTTGTCTCTCAGAAGTCCTGGCTGGATGGTGTTAAAAGCACTGGAGAAATCAAAGAACATGATCCTCACAGTGCTTCCAGGCTTCTCCAGGTGGGTCAGAGCTCGGTGCAGGAGGTAGATGATGGCGTCATCCACCCCGATGCCAGGCCGGTAGGCGAACTGCAGCGGGTCCAACGAAGACGACACCATGAGGCGTAGATGGTTGAGGACCAGCCTCTCGAGGGTCTTCATTAGATGCGATGTCAGGGCTACCGGCCTGTAGCTGCTAAGATCCTTTGGATGTTTGGTCTTTGGTACCGGTACCACACAGGAGGTCTTCCACAGTTGTGGTACTTTCCCCAGCTTCAAGCTCAGGTTGAACATGTATCCCATGATGCCACACAGCTGATCTGCGCAGCACCTCAGGAGCCTGGAGCTGATGCCGTCTGGACCAGCAGCCTTTCGCACCTTGATCTTACGTAGCTCCTTCCTCACATGATGAGTTGAGAGGGACAAGATGGAGGTGGGGGATGGGGGTTGTGAGATGGAGTCCTCAGAAGTGAAGGGGGTGGGTGATGGCTGAGAGCTGAGAGGTGTGAGGTCCCAAGAAGAAGAAAGGTTGGCAGTCATTAAAGATGGTGGGGCTGACAGCAGGGGGGACTGGGCTGGGGGAGGGGTGGGTTGCTGGTCAAACCTGTTAAAGAACTGGTTCAGGTTGTTAACCCACTCTAAGTCTCCCACAACCCTAGGGCTTGGTTTGTGGCCTGAAATTGAGTTCAAACTCCTCCAAACCCCACTGATGTTGCTCTGCTGTAGCTGGTCCTCCATCTTCTTCCTGTAGATGTTTTTTCCATCCCTGATTTTCCTTCTCAGATCCTTCTGCACGGCTCTCAGCTCCTCCTTATTTCCTGATCTAAAGGCTCTCTTCTTCTCCTTCAGGAGAGCCTTTATTTCGGAGTTGATCCAGGGTTTGTTGTTTGAAAAACACCGTACCCTCCTGGTGGGCACAGTGTTTTCCACGCAGAAATTGATGTAATCAGTGATGCAGTCCAACAGTATTTGCGTGGGACACATTTACAATGCTGCGAGGTATTCCAATATATTATATTTGAATACAACTTTTCCAACTAATCTTGCTAGGTAAATACAATAAGAAGAAAGAGAAGCTAAAGTTTGTTCATATGGTCTCCTGCGATAGTTTTTATATACTCCTGAATTTGCTGTTATCTCAGCTGCTGTTGTGTGTGAAAACAGTCTTTGGGCTTCTGTAGTTATGCAGCCATAGAGAGGCATCTTTTTTTTGTCGCCACGCCTGAGAATTTTAGCAGTTTCTAGCCAATTATCACACCACATTTTCTCCTGTGTGAAATAATTAAAAAATGACTTAGAATATACTGCCACTTAATTTTTACAATACTATATCAATAGTTGATGTCCTTGTATTGATACAAAATTGCCACACAAAATATCGTGCTATTTTTTGCCCCTAATACATAAACAGCCATATTCTTGCTTATTTTTTGAAACTGTCTTTTAGCAGGAATATTTCCCATAGAAATATTCTTAATAAATAATATAAATGCCCCTTCCTCCCAGATAAAATCTTGACAACTAACTAATCAAAAAAGACATTTCCTCATAGAAATGAAAAAAAGATCTGAGAGGCCACACATTTAAAATCACGAACTTAATGAAAACAACTGTAATGTGTAATCATACTGTATAATGCATCAACCTATAATTTTTCACAGCAGACTGATTGACTTGTCATAGCCGGAAAAGCACAGCTGTTACTAAATAACAGTAACATTTGCTATCAAAGTAGGCCATGACACTGAGCCAATACGCAGAATACCTGTCATGGCGTGTGTGTGGCAGGCAGAATTGGACCCCAGGATGCAGACTCAAAAACAGGATTTATTGGGAAAAATACAAAATAAACCTATACTGGGAAGGGACTAAACCAAAACCTGAGGAGGAGCAGGGAGACACACAGCGAGGGAACACTGAAGACGACGCGACAGAGAACAAAACAAAACTGAGGGCTTAAGTACACACTGGGTAATCAGGGCAAGAGGAAACAGCAGGGAACAACAGGTGAAGCAAATGAAACTAACAACATGGGAAGCAAAACTAAACACAAAGCACAGGGAACATACGACTGTCAAAATAATACAGGAAGTGACTAACCAAGGCGCACGCAGACTACATACGGGGGACTGGCACACAGACACGGGGCAGAGACACAGACTAGTCACAACACTAGGAATAAACTCAACATGAAAACACAGGAGGTCAGGGACAAGACATCATGACAAGACCATGGAGCAGGGGAGACAGGGACGAGGGGAACAAACGTATCAAAACAACTGAAAAACAACAAAACTCAGGGAAGACAGAACTAAACACAAAATGCTGGGCAGACGGCCCAGGACCATGACAGCACCCCCCCCTCAAAGGCCGGCACCCGACGGCCAAAACAGGAAACAAAACCAGACCAGGGAGGGAGGCGGGGGACCAGGACGGAGGGACCGGAACAAAAACAAAACCAGGCAGGGAGCAACAAAGGCAGGGAGCAAAACATCAAAATCACAAGGTTAGAACAAAAACAGCAGGGGCACAAGGCCGGGACAAAGTCCAAAAACAGGGACAAAACACAGGGATGAGAAAAAAAAACAACTGGATGAAACAAAAAGCGACGGCACAAGGCCGGAGAGCTCCAATGTCCAAAACAGGGGGTCAAAACAAGAAACAGTTCAGGAGCAATGACAAAAACAGAAACAAAAAGAGCAACGGCCAGGGGGAACAAACAGTCCATAGTTCAGGGGGCCGTCCAGGCCAAGGGGCCAAAAAGCAGAGTCCAAACCTCTCAGGCGGGCGACCGCGGCTCCAGCGGCGGCGACGAGGAGTCGTGGCAGGGGGCCGACCGCGGCACCAGCGGCGGCGACGAGGAGTCGAGGCAGGGGGCCGACCGCGGCACCAGCGGCGGCGGCGAGGAGACGAGACTGGGGGCCGACCGCGGCTCCAGCGGCGGCGGCGAGGAGACGAGACTGGGGCCGACCGCGGCTCCAGCGGCGGCGGCGAGGAGACGAGACTGGGGGCCGACCGCGGCTCCAGCGGCGGCGGCGAGGAGACGAGACTGGGGGCCGACCGCGCTCCAGGCGGCGGCGGCGGCGAGGAGACGAGACTGGGGGCCGACCGCGCTCCAGGCGGCGGCGGCGGCGAGACGAGACTGAGGGCCGACCGCGCTCCAGGCGGCGGCGGCGGCGAGACGAGGCTGAGGGCCAACCGCGCTCCAGGCGGCGGCGGCGGCGAGACGAGGCTGAGGGCCGACCGCGCTCCAGGCGGCGGCGGCGGCGAGACGAGGCTGAGGGCCGACCGCGCTCCAGGCGGCGGCGGCGGCGAGACGAGGCTGAGGGCCGACCGCGCTCCAGGCGGCGGCGGCGGCGAGACGAGGCTGAGGGCCGACCGCGCTCCAGGCGGCGGCGGCGAGGCGAGACTGAGGGCCGACCGCGCTCCAGGCGGCGGCGGCAAGACGAGGCAGGAGGCTCGAACCGAGCCCGACGCTCCAACTGAGCGTAACCCTTGGGCTTCAAACACGGCTCCGACTGAGCCGGACCCTTGGGCTGAACGGGGCCTACAAGGTGAGGCTCCGAATGTGCAGGCTGGGTCTGCGGTGTAGGGCACACAGCTACTTCACTGAGCAGCTGGGGCTGCTTGGGGGATGGACCAGGTGCATGTGATGGTGGGTGCGTGGAAGCTGACACTATGGAGGGCGAGGGAGCTGACGCTATGGAGGGCGAGGGAGCTGACGCTATGGAGGGCGAGGGAGCTGACGCTATGGAGGGCGAGGGAGCTGACGCTATGGACTCTGACTGCAGGGAGACTGAGGGAACTAGGGGGAACGAGGGACCAGGAATGGAAGCACAGGAGGGAATTAAGGAGACTAAGGGGACCAAAACTGAAGGGACTGAAGCTAAGGGAACTAGCACTAGGGGCCGCGTGGAAGCAGGCCGGGAGACGACTGGCTGCGTGGAAGCAGGCCGGGAGACGACTGGCTGCGTGGAAGCAGGCCGGGAGACGACTGGCTGCGTGGAAGCAGGCCGGGAGACGACTGGCTGCGTGGAAGCAGGCCGGGAGACGACTGGCTGCGTGGAAGCAGGCCGGGCGACGACTGGCGGCGTGGAAGCAGGCCGGGAGACGACTGGCTGCGTGGAAGCAGGCCGGGCGCTAGGGAGAGCCGGCTGCGTGGAAGCAGGCCGGGCGCTAGGGAGAGCCGGCTGCGTGGAAGCTGGCCGGGCGCTAGGGAGAGCCGGCTGCGTGGAAGCAGGCCGGGCGCTAGGGAGAGCCGGCTGCGTGGAAGCAGGCCGGGCGCTAGGGAGAGCCGGCTGCGTGGAAGCAGGCCGGGCGCTAGGGAGAGCTGAAGGGACTACGGGGACCTGAGGGACTGAGGGACCAGAAGTGGAAGTAGAGTGAGGGACTGCGGGGACCTGAGGGACTACGGGGACCTGAGGGACTGAGGGACCAGAAGTGGAAGTAGAGTAAGGGACTACGGGGACCTGAGGGACTACGGGGACCTGAGGGACTACGGGGACCTGAGGGACTACGGGGACAGAGGGCACGGAGGAAACCGAGGAGACTGCGACTAGAACTGAAGATGAAACTAAACTGACTGGAGAGACCAAGGGATTTAAGGGAAGTGACGCCACTGAAGGGGGCAAAGCTGAAGCACTGGCTGTGGGGACCGGGGAAGCTGACTGGAGTATGGAAGCTGAGGAGACCGAAACCACGGAGGGAGTAGGACCAGACTGGACTGAGGTGACTGAGGACGAGGGGGCTGACGCTGAGGAGGATGAGGGGACTGAGACTAAAACTGAAGATGAAGGGACTGGAGGTGAAACTAAACTGACCAAGGGGATCACAGAAAGAGAAACCACTGGAGGGGGCAAAGCTGAGGCAGGGTGAACTAGAGCGGCTGGAGCTGCTGCTGACTGAGGGCGAGCAGGCTGAGAGCTAGGGAGAGCTGAGGCTGAGGGAGCTGAAGCGGGGAGAGCTGGCACTGGGGACGTTGAAGCGGGGAGAGCTACAGAGGCTGACTGAGACTGAGCGGAGGCCGGAACTACAGCTGACTGAGACTGGGAGGTGGCCGGAGCTACAGCTGACTGAGACTGGGAGGTGGCCGGAGCTACAGCTGACTGAGACGGGAGTAACTGGGGAGGAGCTGGAGCTACAGCCGAATGAGACGGGAGTAACTGGGGAGGAGCTGCTGTAGTCTGAAATGCAGGCGGCGTGGGTGACTGTGGCTTAGATGCTCCCACCCGTGGAACAGAAACGGGTGCGGGTGCAGGTTCTTCTGTGGCTGCCCCCACCCGTGGAACAGAAATGGGTACCACCGAGTGGATCATACTTTCGACCAAGCCCCTCTTCGAACCTGGCAAAGCGTCCAAAAGCCAGGGAAAACTGGACTCCAATCTGTGCGCACTGTGGGCCATGGCGTCTCGATACCCCTGACTGGGGCATTTAAGCCATTGCTCACAGAGGTCCATCATTGAGCTACAGATTTCCTTTCCCAATTCTGGTGAGGGAGGAACAGCTTCAGAAACCACAGGTCTTGAATGGGCAGGCATGGCAAGAGTATCTATGGAACAATTTGTCTTCTTTATGATTTGTGAAATGTCAGTAACTGAGTTCATGATCAAACTGTCTATGGCTGACACAGGAGTTGTATCATAGTTCGCTGACTGAGTTTTACTCCGGCGCCGAGAGCTCCGCTTCCGCGCCCCCGCTGTAGGATGAGAGAGGGGAGCGGCGCTAGGAAACGAAGCAGGAGATGGTGGGCCTGGCATCACGGAGAAGCCGCCTAGCCTTATCCCCGGAGGCATGGGCGGAGGCGGGGTGACTGCCGGCGAGCGCGGCTGCAGTTTCAGAGGTGGGGAGAGTGGCGAGTACTGAAGCTGAGGTCTCTTTCCCCAGCCGGGTCCTCCTAGGGCGAGACTAGTGCCCAGAAAGCGTGACTCGTCCTCCGGAGCACGCCACCTCTCTATTTCCTGCAGGAAAACCCGTACGGCTCGCTGCCGTCCCCGCTGGCTTGAGTCCGCGAGGTCCGTATTTTGTTCGCGTCGTTCTGTCATGGCGTGTGTGTGTGGCAGGCAGAATTGGACCCCAGGATGCAGACTCAAAAACAGGATTTATTGGGAAAAATACAAAATAAACCTATACTGGGAAGGGACTAAACCAAAACCTGAGGAGGAGCAGGGAGACACACAGCGAGGGAACACTGAAGACGACGCGACAGAGAACAAAACAAAACTGAGGGCTTAAGTACACACTGGGTAATCAGGGCAAGAGGAAACAGCAGGGAACAACAGGTGAAGCAAATGAAACTAACAACATGGGAAGCAAAACTAAACACAAAGCACAGGGAACATACGACTGTCAAAATAATACAGGAAGTGACTAACCAAGGCGCACGCAGACTACATACGGGGGACTGGCACACAGACACGGGGCAGAGACACAGACTAGTCACAACACTAGGAATAAACTCAACATGAAAACACAGGAGGTCAGGGACAAGACATCATGACAAGACCATGGAGCAGGGGAGACAGGGACGAGGGGAACAAACGTATCAAAACAACTGAAAAACAACAAAACTCAGGGAAGACAGAACTAAACACAAAATGCTGGGCAGACGGCCCAGGACCATGACAATACCAACATCTTAGATGAGACGAGCTAAACAGAATTCAACCATCATTAATTTGATGAATTAACCGTGCACTTTTTCCACTGTTAAAATACAAAAAGCGAGAATAGGAATCAACTCACACTCCAAAAACATAGTCCTATTTTCACATGCCATTACTGTAGTTTATCAAAAAAATCCCAGACATACACAAACACCCAAAAGTCATCTTAACTTCCACATCCTGGATCTCTACCTCTCAGCACTTCAGAGAACAGCCTAAAAATGGCAGTCTGCATTTACCATTTAGCAGAGAACACACACAAAACAATGGATGCACTGACAATCCTAACACACGAGCACATGTACAGTCTGAATACAGGTGAAGCAGTTTGCTGTGTTCACACAAGTGGGTTAGGAGTGCACTTTTAGAACACCGGTGCTGCAAATAAGACACGAGTGTAATTGTAAGTGTAAGTCAAAAGTTTGGACACACTTACCCAATGGGTGAGTGTGTCCAAACCCCCAGTGGGTAAAAGTGACTTTTTCCACATGGTCAGGTAGGTTTGGGTAACTTTTATGACTTAATAAATGAAATAATAATTAAAAATAATTTGCATTCATAATATTAAAATTTGCTTAATCGTGTGAAACAGGTAAATATGACAAATATGCAACCAACTAAGAACTCAGGAAGGGGGCAAATACTTTTTCATGGTTTTGTTTGTATTTTTACCACTCAGTGTGCTCTCCCTGCTGCTGTTTATTTCTAACATAACATTAGAGCTCTAATGAGTGACATTATGTTCAGATATGAGGATTTTCCATAGTCTAATAAAGGAGACATGGAAATTAGTTTGTCACCAGATCAAGGTTCAATAAGTTATATAATTTTAAAATTATTGACAGTAAATACACACTGTTGTAACTGATCGATTTTCTGATCTGAGCTTTATTAGCTGCATTTCCAGCAGTGACAAAGAGACTCAGCGGCATTGGGATCAAGCTTAAAGACTTTTATAGATTTTCTGCATCACCAAGTTAATGAATTTAGCACAGAAAGTAAGGAAATTTGTGTTTGGTTGATTATTAATGCTTTTGGGCAATAAATCTTTTACTGTTGGAAAGCCTGTTTATGTCCCCTTAAATGGAGCCAAATTTGTAATGAAAATGCATGTGTGGGTTGAGCAACAGAGTTGAGTCTGTGGGCTGAACAGCAGAATTGAGTCTGTGGGTTGAGCAGCAGAATTGAGTCTGTGGGTTGAGCAGCAGAATTGAGTCTGTGGGTTGAGCAGCAGCATTGAGTCTGTGGGTTGAGCAGCAGAGTTGAATCTGTGGGTTAAACAGCAAAATTGAGTCTGTGGGTTGAGCAGCAGAGTTGAGTCTGTGGGTTGAGCAGCAGAATTGAGTCTGTGGGTTAAGCAGCAGAGTTGAGTCTGTGGGTTGAGCAGCAGAATTGAATCTGTGGGTTGAGCAGCAGAGTTGAGTCTGTGGGTTAAGCAGCAGAGTTGAGTCTGTGGGTTGAACAGCAGAATTGAGTCTGTGGGTTGTGCAGCTAAAAAAACTTCTGTGCCGGTGCCAAACAGCTTATTCTGTCACTGACTCTTGTTTGGTGTTGTTTATTGGATTGGATGAATGAAGCGTATCATTTTTCAGCTGAATAACTAATTAATGATTTTTTTTGAACAATGATACTGATGATTTCAGTAAAGGTGATGGACACTACACAGAGCTGTACACAAAAAAATAACATATTTCAAACCTTATTTTTACCAGTGTTCATTATATCAATTATGCATTGTCATTTCAATAAATTAATCTTCTGACCATTGCAGGCTGTTCATATCTGCCACCTAATTCTAGCTTCAGTCAGTTGTCTCCCACATGATGAGATTATTACATTCATTTAACAAAAATTATCTTTGGCAGCAAAGACCCGACCTTGCCACTCCCTACAGTGATAAACTGAGCTTGGCGCAGGAGAGACTGTGGAGTGACAATAACAACTTTGACAAATTGCCTGACATATTGCAGAGGTGGAGGTAGGACATTTAAAATGGAAATTAAAAACAAAAAAAGTAAAACTAACTTAAGCAGTGGCCATGGAAGAGCTAAGACACGTGCAGAGAACTCTAAATAGACCACCCTTATGAAAAGGGTCCACTTCATTGTTGGCATATAGTGTTGATAAAAGGCTACACACAGTGTTACATGGCTTTGAATGTCCTTTAATTGTACAGTGGGAAAAGGTATTGTGTGACAAACATCTGAGGGTGTTGAAGTGTTTACAGTGCCATAAACAGCCTGAATGGCTTTGCCTTATCTGAGAAAGCTCTGAGCTCCACCTGCCTCTTATTCTAATAGTAGAGCAGCACAGTTAAAGCCTCGATAATATTGGAACTGTTCAGTGGAAATCCAATTATGTTAACTACAGTGGCACATACAACTTTGCAGATGCTTGAGTTTGATTCTCACAGCCACAAGGCAAGGCCTCAGACATTTTTGATGAAATGCATGCGAAGGGAAAGAAAACACTGGTGTGGCCTTCTGTATTGAGGGAGGAATCATCCTCAGGTGAGAGGAGCTTGTCAGAAACCTGAAAGAATGTGGTGCGCAGTGGAAGTTCTGTTTTATATTAATGTGAGCCTTTGGTATAAGAGCTAAAACACAGGCGGGACTTCAATTTGCGGTTTGCTTGCTTTCCATACTTTCCATTTCTCTACCAATATTTAAGTTAGATCAATTTAGTCCTTTATTATAAGTATGCACCATGAATATATGATAGGAAGAGTGGAGGCAGATCAAACTACTCTGTAGTCAAAACCACAGTTCTGTGTATAATTTAATATAATTCATCAGTGCTCTAATTTACAGCCTTGAAAAAGACCATGAATTTCAAACAACACAAACTAGCTCCAAGAAAAGTACAGACTATAACAATCATAAAAGACAGAGCTTGTTAAAGCTTTAGCTTTGATAAATGAGTAATGTAGTGAAATGTGTATAATACTGATTCTAAAACTGGTTCTTTTAATCGTGAGTTCAATCCACAATCTGGATTTTGGTCTGATAAGTTCAAAATTGAGATTTTTGGTTCTAACTCATGTCTTTCCAAGACTCGGAGAAGGTGAGTGGATATGAGCTGCACATGGTGTCTGTGAAGCAGAGAGAACACAGCTGGCAGTTTATTTAAAAAAAAAAATTAGATAAAAAAAAAATAAAGATTCAAGGCAACACTTAACCAGCTTGCCATCCACAGGATTCTGCCTGTACCATCATTTGTTTTGCTACAGTACAGCGAGTCACATCACACCTCAAGGGCTGTAAGAGCTATCTGACTAAGAAGCAGAGTGATGGACTGCTGCATAAGATGACGATCTCGATATTTAACAACCTAAACTCAACTGAGATGCTCAGCATACCATATGTGGGAACTCCTTGTTGATTGATGGACCCCCGCAACTAGTCATGGAAGATGGCTGCCCCTCTCCTGAGTCTGGTTCTGCCAGAGGTTACTTCCTGTTAAAAGGGAGTTTTTCCTTCCCACTGTCAATTCAATTCATTTATATAGCACCAAACCACAACAGTCACCTCAAGGCACTTTATATTGTAAGGTAAAGACCCTGCAGTAATTACAGAGAAAACCCAAAAAATCAAAATGACCCCCATGAGCAACTGAATTGAATTGAAAACAACCTCAGGTGATGAGCTAATAAAGTTGGTTGAGAGAATAAATAAATTCTAGGGAATCTAAATCCCTAAATCTAGGGAAAAAGTTCCAAATGGTAAATGGTAAATGGACTAGGTCTTATATAGCGCTTTTCTACTCAGTCAGAGCACTCAAAGCGCTTACACACTCACAAATGGACCCTTTCAGAATCAGCCGGAGTTTTGGTCCAAGAATTATCCCTTTGTACTGTACGGCAACGAATTTCCAATTACAAACCCTCAAAATGCACAGGACTGGTTTAATATATGTGCTGTTTTCCAGCATTTTTGTGCCCTCATAACTTCTTGAGTACATGAGTTAGCTGCACTGAATTTTGAGGGCTGAAAACATATTTAAGTTCTGTTAAAACTGCAACCAAATCAAGTTTCCACCTACTCTGTCACAGTTTAAAGCCAAAATCTTGCTTTTGTTCAGCATGACTGGTTTTTCCACAAGCAACTTTGAGCATCAGTGTCATGGAATATAACCTGTGGAAAATTCAGTGGAGAAAAGCTCAGAAGTGTACTTTGGGCAAGTTGTGTAGTGGTTTACACTGTCACCTTACAAAAGAGCCCCGGTTCGATCCCATGACAACACATAAATCCCTTTGTTTGGTTCCTATAGGGAAGTGCATCTGCTGTAAAACATCTTCCAAATCAAACATCTGGAGCTACCTGCTAGGGTGACCTCTTGTGAATAGGAAGTGCCAAAAGTAGCACAGGTTATAGTATATAAAAGTTCTTCTTTTCACCTGCATGTTGATACTAGGCTCATCTTCTAACCATGATGCCTTCTGTGTCCAAATTTGTCATAGTTTAACACTCATGAATGTAGCTTATTTTAGTTTCTTAGAAATTAAGAAACAACCTGATTTTTTTTTTTTTTTTTGCAATCTTTGTGATTAGCAGTGGAACCTGGATCATACCCTCTATCGATCCCATGACATTAATGTTCAAAAATCATTCTGAACAACAACAACATTTTGGTGGCACTTGCACCTAAATGTATGTTTTTGTTTGTTTGTTTGTGAATATCTAAGAGGTTATGAGGGGTCAAAAATGGTGGAAAAAATTAGACATCTTCAGAAGCCCAAAATTTCAACCCATCCCATTTATGTCAGGGGCTGTAACTTGAAAAGTTTCATAGTGTGAAGGCAAGAATTTGCACAGCTTTATAAGAATGTTTAGATTATTGCACAGGGAACCCCCCCCCCCCCCCCCCCCCCAAAAAAAAAACTATATCAGCTGATTTTAGGGGGTTAGGGAGGCACTGATTGATTTAGAACTTATTTTCTTGATATACACAAATGCAGCCGTCCTTCCTCATCATATAAAACTTGATCCATTACCAAACATAACAGAATAACAACCCCTTTATCAAGATTGCAGAGGCTATGAACAGTCCTTGTACCCAGGTAATAACATAAAACTACTAGCCCATGCAGCTAAATTCCACCAAGCAAAGGCCAGTACCCAATTTAACCACATCACAAACATTTAGGTACACGAGCAGTTCAGTCAACAGTAAAGCAGCAGACAGTGAAGGGGGTTTGCATTCTCAATAAATCAGCAGTTTCTGAAATAATCACTTTTCATCCCCATCCTGCAGATTCTGAACTTCAGCAGGTGGTCTCGACCATGTCTGCACACCTAAATGCTTTAAATGTCTGCCATGTGATTGCCTGATTAGATATCTGTATTAACAAGCAGTTGAACAAGTGAGTGTGCACCTGTTCATCTCACTAGTTGTGAGATTGACCTCGTGGCTTCATGAATTTTATTTTAAAAGTTGTTACCACATCTATAGAAACTAATCACTGAAATGGAGAACATGTGATGAAGCATTGAACGGTCATATAGACTGCACAGGCTCCTGTCTGTTTAGGTTAGTGAGTGCTTTGCTAAGGTAGGGAAATGTTTGGGTTTCTTCTTTATTCATTGTCAACAATCATTTTTCCGTTCATGCAATTTTAAATTGTTTCATCGTGTAAAATCCAAGTAATAGATACACAAAAATAGATAGAGTCTCTCTGCCCATATTTTTTGTCAAAAAATATTTTCTGATTGTGTCTCTGTGTTTTTAGAGAGTGAGGCTTCACACCCTGACCTGACATTGGCTCTTAAACTTCACAGTGCTTAGAGCTTGAGCCAGTGTATACTCTGGACACTGTGCCAAATTACTTTATAGTCCAACTTAACTCTAGAATCATCTCAGAGCAAAGTTAGTTCAGTTGTCTCCCCTTTGACTCAAGGTGTCCAAGGCCAAGTGCTCAGCTTTCGCGCTCTATCATCTGATATGCTTTGTAAACCTTTCCAGACCAAAGTGCTAAGATGCTTTTCGGAAGCTGGGCTTAGCTCTGCTTAGTACCAGATGACTCCTCAAGCCCCATGCTGCCTCCAATACTGCAGCACTGCCTGCAGCCAAGCCATAAGTGATACAGAAAGAGAGGGAGAAAGCTGGAGCGCGGGAAGAAGAGAGATGGCGAGAGAGGAAGGGGGTAGATGAGAGGTCGGAAGAGATAAAAGGATGACAGGGGAAGCAGAAGAGTGACAGAAGGGTATGAAGAGGCAGGAGAGAGCGAGAGAGAGAAGAGGCGGGTGGGGGGGCTGAGATGACTCGTTCGTCTAGTTGGGTTTGTTCTCTTCTGTCAGCCTTCCCAAGCATCCGTCCATCCTGCTGAGACAGAAAGAGATGAAAGTGTGAGGATAGCTCGGTGGCTACTGCGAGGAAAGGTGAAGAGAGCTCCTGCAGGGATGGCAAGGAGCAAAGCAGGCAGGGGGTTAGGACTGGTGAAAATAGCCTGAGCTGAACTACGAGCTGAATCCCTAATGCTACATTTGCTTTTCATTGGCTCCGGTGGGCTGTCATCTGCCGCTTGCCAGAGAAGCACTTACAATCAGACCTCAAGTATTATAGGAACTCCCTGGTGCTATTCTGGAATTCATTGATCTAGCTTGGTGCAATGAAAGTCGATTTTACATGAGTTCAGTCTCAGAAAATAACTTTTCAGATAGTAACTGGTGCAGCTGGTGGACAGTCCTTTGGTAAAATTGTGCTTGCATGTTACATATTTCCATCTACTTTTTAAAAAAAATCTGCTTAGTGTGAAATTTGACATTAGTGTGAAAATGGAACAAGTTTTTGCTTCGGGTAATATGGTGGTAGCATGCTAACACCTGCACAGAGGCCAGTGAAAGTACGTGGAATTACCAATTACGCTAGATGCCGATTAGGGAAGAGTATTTCACTGAATCCAAAAATATGTGCTTCATGTGTGCAAAGATACTTGGGTTTACCCTTAAATGCCTCTGTACAGCTAATATTAATGCTATTCAAAGGGGACTTATTAATCTAAAGCCATGGTAGTACCTCTGTGACGCTATGTCTTGAGCCAAGTGCTAATCTCAGTATGCTAATATACGGTTAGTAACAGTGCTAACATGTTCATATTTAGCAGTTTTAATAGGGTAGTTCAGCACAATACCAAGCTAATAATGCTAATTATGAGAGAAGCTGAGAGTCATATGTCCTACTGATTTTTGGCCATAAGAAACTGACAAGTTAAAATTCTAAGTTTGGTGGTCACCAAAGTTATGAAGGTTTCTCCTGAGGGGAACACAATGCCTGTACCAAGTTTTATGGTAATCCAAGTTCCTGAGACATTTCACTCCAAACCACTTTTGTCAAAATCATAGTGAAACTGCAAGGAAAGTCAGGAGGGCTCCCGAGTCATTAGAATGTATCCTCTGGGCAAAATGGACTTCTTTACTATTTCACTGCAGTTCATTCAGTGGCTGCTAAAAGTGCCAAGAGAAAAGTGGGTACTGTTGCAGCTGTTAGTTCCAGTCCTGTTTCAATAAATAAATTCTGACTCCTGTAAAAATGTTGATTCAAAGTAGGTTTTTTTAAACCTCAATCATATTGTTCTCACCATCACTCAGCATTATTAATTAGGAAGTTTCTGCTAATGTGGCCAAACCACAGAGCTGTATAGTCTGTGGATCTCCTGATTGATTGCCATGTGTTCTCATCCAGCCAAATTCTGATTGGATGGACAGTTGCAGGTGGAAAATTTATGGGGAGAAAGGCACCACATTAATATCCTTCCAGGAAAATCAGTGAACAGATACAATACAGTGTTTCCACAAAACTAACTGACACCATGTGAAAAAAGCATCAGGTGTGGCTGTCTTTTATTACAACAGAAGTGCTGCAGTTTACATATCACAGCTCAATACTGACGAAGCACATCATCTAAAAGGGGAAAGCCCACCTGCTTGTGTTAACCGATCTTCATGTTTCAGCTTCTGTACGTGTCAGCATCTTCACCACACATTTTTTTCTTATTTAAATGTACAAATGGTTCAAAGTCTGGTATGATTTCAGTTGAAAATAAGATTAAAATGATTTAATGTGGTGCACACACTAGCCTTTTATGTGTATTTATAACTCATTTAGGCTACGAGGCTAGCAGGTAAATTGCACTCCACAAATGTCCGACAACCAACCAGTTGCTGAAGGAGTACAGTAGGTATAATTTTACTGGACTGAGATTTTCTTTTGTCTAATATGGTCTTGTTTTTCTTTTTATACTAGTCAAACATGATTTAG
Organism: Archocentrus centrarchus; assembly: GCF_007364275.1. Classification (NCBI taxonomy): domain Eukaryota; kingdom Metazoa; phylum Chordata; class Actinopteri; order Cichliformes; family Cichlidae; genus Archocentrus; species Archocentrus centrarchus. The sequence goes on along the minus strand of NC_044352.1, from coordinate 30,375,661 downwards.
ATTAAAACGTTTTCAAAACCAGCAGATTGTTGCATAATTCTGTTCATAGTAGACTGCCTCTAACAGGTTTGAGTCTAGTGAGGCAGAAAGTAATGATAAGGTGGTGAACAGTTAATGACCCATTCTCAGACTTATAATTATTGTTACTGGAACCATCATTTTTTCCCCCTAAACTCTGTATTTTAGTAACTGAACTGTTAACCTCTTAATATTTTACAGGTCAGGCACAGTTTGCAACTGTCCCATATGCGTTTTCTTCAGCCAAAAGATCTCTCTGCTTACAATACAAACGATTATTTGCTTACCAGCTTTTAAGTGAAAAAAAAAAAATCGAATCTAGGTATAAAAGCATTAAGAGCACTGCATTCAGTGTTAACAGACCTGTCAATTAAACAGTCATTATGTCCCAAGCACAACCTTTTTTAGACCTTAATGCTTTCTTAATGGAGCAACCACTCAGGCAGGAAAATAACTGAAACCTAAGTCCCATATTTACCGTGTAAAGGTAAGCTTCAAGTGCAATCACTCAGTTAAACATGTTGAAGTGTGGAAAGATTCTTCCACATGTTCCAAAGTATTTGTAACCCTGCAGACTTACTAATCTTTATTCAAAATGTAAAAACCCACTGATTCCCTGTCGACTAATGCTACAGTCACACTGCGGAAAACAGTAGTTGGAGACTGCAACAAGACTGAACTTGCAATCTTGTTGTCCTTGAAATGGTCGCTTTGAAGATGGGGACCAGGTCCGCAACCACTCACAGTCAGTTACCATCTTCAAAGTGACTTTGATGTGACAAGGGCAATGAGATGGAGTCAGTCTGATGTCAGTTTGTGATTGAATGGGGTCAAGTTGACAATTACATGCAACCCGTTTGCAAGTAATTGCAACTAAAGTGGCAAAATCCCAAATCTGTTGCTGTCTCCATACACAGAAATTCACATTCCAGCCAGAACCTCATAGATCTGAAACAGAAATTCCTCCACAGATAGTGACGCTGTAAGACTCATTCTGATTCAGATTGATTGCAACATGTTGACAGTCTGTCTGCATTTATAAATTAGATGTCAATTATTTGCAAATCTTCAGCAGTCTCTCTGAGATTGTCAGTCTGAGTCAGACAACAACTGTTTGGAGACAGGTTGCCTTCCACCAAGCAAACTGTGCAGTCACCTTGCAATTGAAAGTGGTCGTCCAGAGGTCGAGGGTATTGCACGCTCATCCTCTGGGCAGCCATTTACAACTACTTGTAATTGGTCGCCAAATGTGAAAAAAATTCAATGCAGTCACTGAGCAACCACTCCTGTTTCCTAGTCACAAGGAGACTGCCATCCTATTTTTACTCTTTGTGACTGAGCCATAACAGACCTGCTGCTCCTGAGGATGGAAAGTCAAAGATAGATGCCATGGTGACAACTGATTCCATTAGATTATTAAAGCTGTCTTTGGCTACTCTTCGTTTGTTCATGGGCACATTCAGAAGTGTGCCCACGCAGTCACAATTAGCACTGCATTTAATTCAGCTTTGACTGAGAGGAAGCAGCCGGGACAAACATGACTCTGTCTGCTGGTCTGATTCTGCTCCATCATCTTATTTCCCCTGCTGGTCGTCACTTATTGGCGCTTCATAAAGACAGAATGAGTGAGATTTCAGTGTGGTAGTATTAACTGTCCGCCTGCCATCCTCTGAGAAAACCAAAGTCAACTGTCTCTCCTGCTTTCCATTTCTACATTTCTCCCCTCTCTGCCCTTATATTTTCCTCATGTTGCTTTTCGTCTTATCTTTTCTTCCTTTGTTGCTCTGTTACTCTCTCCTTCTCTCTGGAGAAACCGAGGAGTCTTATCACAGTTTAATCTCCAGCTGAGTGTTGGCGGTGTGGGGCCCAGGCCAATGTGACTTTGTCGTTTATTCCGTGTCGGGGCATCTTAGAGGACGGCCGAGTGTTTGTGTTGAGGGTGGTCAGGGTGATTGAATTGCCTGAGTAGCCTCCAGGTGCAAAATAAGACAGAGAGAGAGAGAGAAGAGGAAAATGAAAGAGAAAAAGAGAGGGAGAGTGATTTTTCATAACAAGCGCAATTCAAACATGGTAATCTGATGCCCTTAGATATTTGAACACATAGCCAGACAGAGGGGGCTGCAGGCAACGGGAGGTGGTGTCTACTCTCTACGTGAGCGTGTGCACCCAGTAGCTTTATCTAAGCACTGCTGTGCTCTGCCTAGTGTGACAAGTGCTACTGCAGGGAATCTACATAATATGCAAGAGGCATATTAAAGTAAAGGATGGGGAGACAAAGAGGAGTAGGAAAGAAACTCCTCTGGAGGCAGATGAATGGGGGGGGGGGGGGCACAGAGAGATTGGGGGCCTACAGGTGAAAAAAGTACATGGGGGGTGGGGGGGCTTTGAACATTAGAGGTCACTTCCACACAGAACAAAGACTGGGTGTCTATGATATCCAGGTCAGTTCTCTCCAGAGGTCTGAATCACTCCTCTTTATGTATTCATAATGGACTTTTTAATTTGAGCGATGGGATACCTGTCAAATCTCAGCATTCTCAAGGGGAGGGCTCGTTGAGTTTTAAATGTTACCTTTTTAAACTAGTAATGGGCATTCTGGGTTTGAGAAATGTCATAAGAGAAGACAAGTTGGTCTTTTGCTGCACGCAGAAGTGTAAGAGGAAGCGAAAAACAAGACATATCTGCTTATCTAGAGTTATCTATCATGATAACACACCCTCTTAGTATATTGTAGTCACACAACCTCCAACCAGAAGGCAAGAGTTCAGGTCTAAGTGTAAGTCCTGCTGGGACTCCAGGTGTTTGGTTAGGTCCACGCAGTAAAACTACTTCGAAGAAAACTTTAGGACAATGACTTTTTACACCTCTGTGTACCACCACACGGGATTTTTAATCAGTCATTATGTAATTAAAGTTCAGACTTTCAGCTTCCATTCAAGGGGTTTAACCAAAGTATTTTGTTAAACTTATAGGAATTACATCCAGTTTTATACCTACAGTAATACCCATTTTTCAGAGGCTCAAAAGTAATTGGACAAACCAACATCATTTTAAATATAAGGATTGGTTTTAATACTTGGATGAAAATCCTTTCAAGTCAACGACTGCTTAACCTCCTGAGACCCGAGCTCCTGTTTGCGATGCATTTTCAATTTCTCCTAGATATTTGTGATTAGATGGACCTGATATGTGTATCTCCCAGTGACGTGCAGTCAGGGGAGGCAGGTGAGGCACGGCCTCACCTGTCATCGTGGAAATATAAAATTAAAAAATAAATTAAATGGTTATATTCATTCAGTGATTTGTATTTTAAAGTTCTTTTCCATTTAACTACACCATTTTTAGATTAGTTTTTTCAAAATCGCTGAATTTTCGCATTTGCCGGTCAAATACTAAGAGACGAACGGTGAGGCACCAGCCCGGCGAGCCGCACCACGGATTGCGCAATCCGTGGTGCGGCTCAGTATAGTCATTGCCAATGACTACTAACTGTGCTGGCATGCTATGCAGTGAGACCGGATTACTTTCCCTTTGCATGTGGCTATTAAAATGTTCTAACACTTTTACTATATGAACTAAATTTCTATATTTTAGCTGGTGTATATAATGCACAGTTTTTTTTTTTGTTTTTTTCATTAACAACTGTATGTGTGTGTAATGCATTCTTGTGTTGAGCGATCATGAAACTGCTGCGAAGAGACACTAGGTGAGGCACGCAGTTCTCGTGCCTCATGGTAGGGGGCGCTGGTGATCCCAGGGACTCTACGACTCCTCGGCGGCAAGCTACCATAAACAGTTAGCAAGGCCAGTTAGTTTTTCCTGTTGCTTGGCCTTATGTTCAACATGGAAGATTACATAACTCAACTGAAAGAATTTTCTAAACTGGACTTTCAATCGAAGCAGAAGATAATAATTAAAGGAAGACCAACACCGGAGCTAAAAGGTTTGCTTCAGACTATGTTAATGTTAAACAAAACAACTGTTGCCAATCAAATGGTGAATAAGCTATATGTTTGTAAATCTGATGTGATGACGTCAGTGCCTCACCAGTCACGACCCTCACCGCACGTCACTGGTATCTCCATATGTGGACGCAGGGTCTCAGGAGGTTAAAGTCTGGAAATCATCACCAAAAGCTGTTTCCCCTCCCTTGAGTTCCTCTTCTGTGCCTTTACTGCAGCCACCTTCAGTTGCTACTTGTTTCTGGATCTTGCTACATTCAGTTATGTATTTAATGACTGAACATGCTGTGCTGGGTTTAGATCAGGTGACTGACTTGGCCATTTAAGAACATCCCACTTCTTTGCTTTGAGAAATTCTTGGGTTGCTTTTGCAGTATACTTTGGGTCTTTATCCATTTGAGTACAACTCTGTGCACTTCAGAAATCATCTTGCTACTTCAGCAGACACATCATCACTGCTAGTTTCTCAGTTCCATACATGGCCATGCTATCATGTTTGACAGATGATGGTGGTGTGCTTTCTATCTATCTATCTATCTAGTCTTGGTGTTTTTGTGTTAGACATAGTGTACTTTGTAGATTCGGGATGACCAAGCCATAAAAAAAGCACACTATAAACAAATTCAATGGCACAGGAAGTTTCGAAGGCACATTTTCTATCACATCATTATTGCAACACAGCACTCATGTCTGACAGTCTCATTTGAGGATTCACTGGTCTGACACTCACTGGGATAATTTCAGTCTTTTCACATGAATGGGAAAGTGACTAGATATGGATAGATGGATGATTGTCCTCTTGAAACTGAGCTTTGCATCTTCATGGCTCACATCAATAAGAGATTTCTGACAGTAAAGTCGGCAAAGTAAAGGCTTATCATCATTTTCTTTCTTATCATTGTCAATGTCCTCCTCAACATCAGTGCGGCAAAATAGGGGAAATCAAACACAGGCAGCAGTTTTTGCTCTACCAGAACACACCGAGTACAATAATACTGTATTTAAATCTCATATGTGCTGCTTTTGATCTTTCAAGTTCTCTCACGATGACGTGTGCTTCAGATAAACTGAAAACTTGTTACAACTTTCAAATCCACAACTTCGAGGGTATGTATGGCTAGGGAAAAGGAATAAAAACATCAGACGAGCCAGATTTAGCAAAAAACATGTTTAATCTCTCCTTGATGCGTGTCTATTTACACGTAATAAATCTGCAAAATAGGAAAGAGCAGGATATTTACACGGGCGTGAAACAGCCAAAACCTGTCACAGCAGCTTCAAGTCTGAAACTCTTAAAAAGGTATCAGAATTCATAAAGTATTAAAACTCTTTAAGGTATTTTTTTCTTTCTACCTCTCTCCTTTTTAATCTGTGTGTGAAGTTATTTTATGTCCTCTGCTCCATCTCTGAAATGTACTTTAATCAAAGTGAACTCAGCAGGTGAGGAAGCTGGAGAGCTGGAACTGCTGGGGTGAGAAACCCGTGAGTGCTCCGGTTGGGGTCTGCGGTTAGAAATGGCAAATGATGCTAAGTTTAAATGCTGTGCGGTGATGTTTCTCTCAATGGAGGGTGCAACCCATATGGCCAAATAGTTACATTTGATATATGTTCATAAAATGGCTAAGTACAATAAATTAGTTTGTGGATTTTATTTATTTAATGAGAACCAGTGACAGATTTATAGCAATGCTGTTATTCGTTTCTTACTGAGCGTTAGATTAGAAGATTGATACCACTCCCATGTATGTACGTTTTATATGAACCTTAGCTTTAGCATAAAGACTTGGCAGACAGAAGCACCAGGTGGGCTTTGTTTCTTGCACCTTTATGAATCAAGGTTCATGACACTGAGTTTTACTGCAGTCTTCAACCCTGGACTATTACTGTTACATAATTCTTGAGTATCAAAATCCACAAATTATATGTCATGTTGCTTTAAATCACTTGTGCAACATGTAATTTTTTGTTATCATAAAATAATGACTTTCTGTTGCTATTATCTGTTGCCATGATTGAATAGTAACATGAAGACGTGCCCAGGCTCTGGCTCTTATGCATGAGTAACTTTGTGCAAAATAAATAATGTACATTCAACAAGGGAAAATGTACTTACTGAAAATAAAAAACTGGAAAGGCCTTTCAATAAAAACATCTGCTTTGCATTTTATCACTGATCTCATGTTGCTGATATGATAAATTCTCTGGAAGCAGTTCCACCTTTAAATCTGTACAAACATTTGTACAATAGTAAATTCAAAATGGCCAAATTCTTGTTAAATATGGATATAGCTACAGCTTTTTTGTAGACCCACATCTCAGAGTGTTAAAGGATTTATTAATATGAGGGCTACTTTGTTGGAATTTTGTAGGGGTCACTATGTTTGATGATTGTTGTCCATGAACAACAGTTCTGGCATGTTTGCAAAGTTTTGTTAATCTTTAATCATGTTTAGCCCCTTAAAAAATCTTTTTGTTTTAAAGAATATTTTAATAAGCTACTTCAAGTTCACTGCTTGGATTATAAGTAGCTAGCTAGGCTGCCTGTTCTTTTTCCTTTCCCTTCAAGCAGTGTTGCCAACTTAGCAACTTTGTTGCTAGATTTAGCGAGTTTTCAGACCCCCCAGCAACTTCTTTTTTCCAAAAAAGGGACTAGTGACAAATCTAGTGACTTTTTCCCATGACTGGCAACTTTTGGAGACAGCTGCGAAAGCCTAATTCCTCTGCCATCACCATGTTTCACACGCTTCCAATACCATGGGGGATTCCTTGCTCCACGCCTACCCCCTTCCCCCTTAGTGACTTCTAGTGATTTTTGCTACAGCCGCTGGGAAGTGTTGCCAACTTAGTGACTTTGTTGCTAGATTTAGTGACTTTTCAAACCCCTCCAGAGACATTTTCTGCTGACATCTGCGACTTTTGGAGAGGTTTGGAAATAGGCTGAAAACCTGTGTACATACAGCGCTCGACCGTACCTCGCTTCAGCTCTGAGGGACCAAGGGGGACCCTTGGACCTAAAGGAGGAGGAGGATTGAAGGTAGAGCTAGCAATTGGGTCCGGTCCATGTGCTTTTTGGTCATTCGTTTTTCCGTTTTGGAAACCGATAAAGAAAAACAAAAAAATGATTTCTTTTTTTTTTTACATTTTCATTTTATACTCCAAATCCATGCAATGAATTATATTTCTTTTTTTTCCCCCTTTGAAATCAAAACAGGAATTTGCAAAGAATAGGAAACAGAAAAACGTCCTGTGTTTTTATTTTTCTCAAACCGAAAGTTTAACACCGTCATCAAGGAAACTCAAGGGGCGTATTTGACGCGCCTTGAGTGAGTGTTGTTGTTAGTGTTGTTAGTTTACGGTTTTGGGTTTTCAGAGCTGTTAGTCAGGATAACTTTAGAACCACATTCTGAAACAACTGTAGACATGTTGACTGTCTTCTACGTCAGTCTCTGCGGTTATTTTGCATTGTTATGGAGAAGAAAGGGGGTTCTCCTTGACGAGAATTAGGAGATTGTGCATGGAAAATGGCTTGAGTAGACTCTCTGATGCACATCTGCAGGTAGAGGCATCAAAAGCCTAAGAGACAAGCATTTGCTATTCAGAAAAACAATGCAGTGCTCCATATTGCAGTAACTTTACAGTGGTCGATGGGAAAGTTTCTCTGATGCCACAAAAAAAAAAAAAGTATTTCTGGTTTAAGAAAAATAAAAAGACGGACAGTTTTTACATTTCCTATTCTTTGGAAATTTATGGTAAGACTTAAAAGGGGAAAAAAGAAATCTAATTCATTTTACACTGTATGGATTTGGAGTATAAAATGAAAATAAAAAAAATCAGTTTTTTGTTTTTCAATATTAATTTTCAAAATGGAAAATCAAATGACCAAAAAAGTACACAGACCATCTAGGCAAAGCATTAAAGTCATGAAGTTATTTCATAAAGTTCATTTGTAGTATCGATTTTTAGGACAGCCAGTAGCTATTTTCCTTACTGAGGAGTTAGCAACAGTACCGCTGGCAAGTTTTCTTCCAGAAAAGTTGCCAACAGTGCCTTCAGGACTCTACGCTAAACTAAGCTAACCATTGCCTAGCTTTGACTTCTCATGCAACATAGAACCATCAAAGTTTTATTGATCATCTCCCTAAACCCTGGCAAAAAAAAGTGAATAAGCACCTTTAGTTCATTACTTAAAAAAAAATCATAAAGAAAAAGCAATCTCAGTTTATATGTTACCTACAGAAATGTAACATAATTAGCTTACCTTAGTGTTCTGTCTCAATGGTAGTATAAAGACGAACGCTAGCTTCAAGCAAAATAAAACAGCCCTATTATACATGAACAAAGGAGATGACATTTATAATTTTTGAGGGACTTTTGTGTTGATTCTTCTTCATTACATTCACTGTTTGCAGGATACACTCCCAACGTAGTACACACCCTTAAATAACATTATTTTTTACATGATAAGCTAGGCTAAACACATCTCTGAGATCCCGATGTAACACATGACTGGTATCAGTCTAGTAATTGCATGTTTAAAAGGAAATGTATATTTACATATAATGCATTTCTCATGTCAATTTTTGACATGTACTTTGAACCATATTGGAATCATGTATATGGAAAAGCATATCATTTTCCATGTGGGTAGAGGCTGACAAGACACAGTGAAAACCTACAGTATGAGTCTGTCAATCGTCAAGAGAATCTCTCTCACCACCTCTTTTCTTTTTCCACTCCACCCTCCTTTATGGCTGTCTTTTTCTGCATGAAAAGAGAAAAGAAACAACACAGATGTGATGGAATGAACAATGAAGCGGTACCATGGCCTTCAAAGCACTTCCTCTGCCTTGCCTGAGTCTTTTCATGTTTTGCCTCAACAAGTGCTGTAGCAGAAAACAAGAAGCACAAAACTAAGAAATAAAAGCACCAAAAACCAAATTGGCCTTATCTCACAATGTTGTTGTTGTTGTTTTTTCTTTAACTCCCTACAAAATGATCCTAGGGGCAATGACTAAGGTTCACGCGTCTTTCAATATCACTAAAATCGTTTTTTTCAAGTCTTCATCAAAAGAACAACTGAGCAAGTGAACAGCAGTCAAACATCAGCGTCCACATCCTCAGAATGTTTCATTCATTCAAAGCAAGCAAAATGTGTTAATGAATGCCTGTACATGGAAGTAGCATTGCCTCAATTTCACCACTCATCGAGGATTAAGAAGAACACTAAATATCTTCAGTGAGCACTAAAATTAGCTTGTGGAACATGTGAAAACAGCAAAATCTCTCATCACAGAGCCATTCTCAGATTGCGGATGCATAAAGCTTTGGTCAGTCGCCCTGTATGTTATTTTACCCTGTGCAGATCAGTGGTTCAAGTATTTAAGAACATACAGTACGTTTTCATCCCGTCCAGGCACATGTTTGTGCTGTCAGATAAAATTGTGGCATGTTGGTGTGACTGAGAGGCTAATATTCAGGTTAGAGATTTGAATGTTCATTTTTAAAATGAATCTGGGGTTTTTTTTGTTTTTTTTTCTCTCAAGAGTTTTTACTTGACAGCAGCAATATGTGTTTGGTTTGGTGGCATCTGGCTTGGTAATTATGTGTGGAAAAATACTTAACTCCCTGACAACATGGACAAAGAAGGAGGCGAAAAAGTTCAAGAAGGTGCATTTTGGCCATACTGGAAGTCCGCAATTTACGTTAATGGCACAAAGTATGAAACAAGAGTTCGGTCTTGATTTCTGTGCGGGTATAATTGGAAATGATCCTTCAATAAACTGATTGTTTACAGATATTTCAGAGTAGCATGTAACAAACTTGAGCTATCTGCTGACAGCTGGCTCGTATGCAGCATGTGCCTCACAAAAACATGAAATAATAGATGTATTTCAACCTCTCTGTCTGTTTGGCAAAGCCTCAGATTGTAAGGATTGTTGCACAAACATAAAATCCAAGAGACGAAGGTGTAAATTTATCGCAGACTTAAGTAGCCGAAACACCGGTTGCACCAAATGTGAAAGTTACACTTTCAGTTCAAGCTGCAGAACAGCTGTGACAGAGTTATCACTCGGGGATGTGTCCGTTTGTGGTCCATCTGGTGCTTTTTAGGTGTTGTTCACACACTTTAGTGCGCTAGCTGCTAGTCTTCTAGCTTCACAGCATTGGAACAAACAGATTATTAATATACCTATCAATTTAGGATGAAACATGTACAGCCTTGGCTGCATATCATACTCCTAATTAAAATTCAAAAATGGTTCTTGATGCATGTTTCTTGAGTTATCTGTCACCAAGATAGAATAACTTAAATAAGTGGCTTCGTGCACGAATGAATCTGGTTGCATTAACTTCTAGTTATGAAAGAAATTCTTGTCTGTGAGGCTCCTAATGCAACTGCAAAGCTCTTCAAAGCCATCTGAACTGGTCTGAGGAACGTACTGTTAGCTGGTTTAAAGGCCCCTCCACTCTAACCAAAGGAAAAAAATGTGAGGGAAGCACTGCTGAAGAGGAAGAGAACGTCAATGATTTTGATGCACTGGTAACCGTTTTCTTTGAAGTTATAGTATTCTAAATAGTGCGTTTGATGCACTTAACCCTACTCTTTGACACTATTTATTCCCCATTTATTATCAAAGCAAACACATGTAGAGAAGTTTTTTTTTTTTTTAGCTCATCTGTGTGATCCGGGTGTTGATATGTCTGATCTGGTGGTCTGAAATTCATGACAAGCTTTTACAGAATGGAAGAACATATATATATATATATATACACATCACCTTGGTTTGTATTTTCTAGCCTTCATAAGTAGCTGTGTACACTCCTAGAGAAAAGGAATGTTTCTGAATGTAGGATTTTCAAAGCACTGCAAGTTAATGTGGAGCAGCACGTAGTGCAAGGAAAATATTTGCACTTTTTTTTTCTTCTTTTTTTACCCCTATAAAACCACAGAACAAAAAAAAAATAGAGAGAGAGAGAGAAAGGCCTTCAACTTGTACAAAAACACTCACATAAATCAAGCTACATTTCATTATCTTTTCATAAACCACATTCACATTTCAAAAACGGACCCTTTAGCTTTACTGTCATCGCTTCGGTTTAGAAAACAAAAACAAAAATGTGACAATGTCTTCTGCACAGCAAAAACTAGCCTTCATTTTGGATGGCACACCTTATAGAAAAAATGTTTCAGACAAGATGGGGAGTCTAGAAAACAAGATCAAGAAGCTATAAAACACAGGGTGTGCCAGGGATTAGCTTAAATGACTGCTTGGTGCCTCTGCAGCCGGCTAACACAGCATGAGGCTGGCTTCCACAGAAATGACTTTTGTCTCATCTAAATCAGCTGACCGGGCCTTGATGTATTTGGTTTCTCTAAAACAAACACAAAAGCACTGCAGGTCGGTTGGCTCATGGGCGGCTTCCAGACATCATTTGTCTTTTTACTATCTTCAGAGCCAAAGATGTAACGCGCAACGGCCCCGAGACCTCATGAAATATAGAAAGTGTCTGTATGATATATTTATATATATATTTTTGCCATTTACCTACTTTAAAACTCTCACTTTCAGTCACTAAGCATGACAACATTTTCATCATAGCACATTTCATCTAACGAAAAAAAGTCTCTTTGCACTAAACAACATTCAAAGTAAAACATGGCACAGGACAACTTTTCCTCGTGTGTTTTCATAATTTTTCATCTCGGAAATATCAAATCTTCTCAAACGGATCTTTTGTACATTGAAATGAAAAACTTTTTTTTCAACTTTTCATTTGTTTTAAAAACAGAAGGTTTGTATTTATATCTATATATATATATTCATATATCCTCTTCTCTGTTTTGATTTAGCTTTGTTGTGCAAATTCAGCAGTAACACAAGAAGTGGCACAGCACTGGGGAGAGTAGGCAGTTGGACGGGCAGAATCAAATGCAGTAACAAATCAAATACGGAGTTATGAAAGCGACAACATCCTTTGTTAGACTACAGTGGACTTGTTGTTGATTGAGTGTTAGAAAGTCAGTACTGGAGGAAGAGTTTCCCTGCAAAGTCCTTCCTCCTGGTTGCCCTGCAGTGGCAGCAGCGGGCTGCCGAGAAGCCACTCTGCTGAAGAGTCTTTGAGCAACACACTGAATCTCTACCTGCTCTGTGGCTGCTGCTCTGTAGCGGTCCCTGACCTCTGACCTCCCTGTGGAGGACAGCAACGGAAAAGAAAGAAATTCCTCGCAGGAATCAAGTATTGTGGATTTTTATAGGCTCACAGTCAGAACTGCGACCTTGGCTGTCAAAGGATACGAGCTCTGGGCTGGTACCTTTCCTGTAACTGTTTCAGGTCCAGCTTGATGAGTTTCTGGTCACCACTGTGCGTGTACCATTCCTGATTGTGGCCAAAGCTGCTCCCATGTAACTGTAGATGTGATGAGGAACTTGATGAAAATAAACGCTCTCCTGAGCTGAGGTCCAAAATCGGCTGAGGTTGGGGACGCACTTGATTTGGTTGTTATGGCAGGCTCAGAGAAGAAGAAGAAGAAGAAGAAGAACAAAAAAAAGAGGGGGCGGAGGATAAAAGTCAACCCGGCTGACGGGGCTTGAGTTCCAAACTCTGCTGTCTCTCGAGTGTGCTGCTGCTGCTGGGTGCTTGTGTTCTATCAGTCCTTTCTGCTGCTGTAGATTGTTGTTTGTGACGGTGATGGCGACAGACTTTAAACGTCGAGGGTTAAAATGTCAAGGGGCGTCAAAGTTGTCGAGGAAGGCGTGTTGGTTAGCCAGTTCTTCTGCTAGCTGAGGCGTGTGATTGGCCAATCCTCAGCTAGACAGAGCCATGGTGTCAATGACCTGTTCCAGCTTGCCGCGTAGTCGCTGTCTGCGTGACTGTTCATCCTTCTGTAACGCTGACAGGATCTGGACACATGGAAGGAAGGAGATTAGAAAGATGTCTTTAAACCTTGAGCACGCAGCAGCGCAGCGTGGGCGCTGCCATTATGCTCCTTTACCATAAATCCACAGATACATACTTCAGCGAATGTTGTTGCTAATTTCACTTTACTGGTTAGTGACTACAATTGGCAGGGCTGCCAGGGCAGGTGTTGTCTATGATTGCACGTTAATTGCCACTAAGGATGCAAACAGGAGTGTGCTATTTTGCATGACGTGAATGAGGAAAGGTGCAGGTTGCTTAGTGTGAGGACGTGTGCATTTTATCTTTAATTTTTAACATATCTGTCTGTGTACATTTGTGCCTGTGCATGTTAGACGATGGGGACCATCCAGCTGTCTACATTTGGATAATAGGTCATAATGAAGGGGAGCAGTTGGTTTGAATAGAGCCAGCTGCAAACACCCAGCTTAACTACTGTTATACTGCTGGTATGGAAGAATGGAGACAAGGAAAGTGGGGGCGTAACTCTCACCGCTTAAAAGCATGCTAAAGGTTGAAGAGGGAGAGGTGCATGGTATAGATATAAGGCTCTTTTTTAAAATAGCACACTGTGTGCAAGCGTATTTCATCAGCTCACACAGAAGCAAATAACAAAAATACACAAGAAATGCACAGAAAGCTGTTGCGAAAAATTTGTATTCAACCCAATTTCAGCTACTTCCTCATTCAAGTTTACCCACTGAGCATTTTCTGTTGATCAGAGGTCTAACAGATTTGGTTGTGATAAGACAGCTACGCAAAGTCTAGTTTGTGTAGCTGCACACAAACTAATATTACCAGACCGCAATTTCTACACGCAAATGACATTAATGTCTTATTTGCACAAACCCGCACAGTCAAAACTTATTGTTTCTACTCTGCAGCGTGACGTGATGGTGCAGCGGTTAGCACTGCCCCCTCATAGGCTCTGGGTTTGAATCTGCGGGCTGTTTCAGGAGTTCGCAGATGTGTTGAGGATGACGAGATGGCTTTTTTGAACTAAATGTGGAAGCACTGGGACATCTTTTGAACAGCCTGAGAAGATGAGGACCAAATCTCAGTGTAGTTCAGAAGCTGTCTTCAGAGCCTCAGAATACCTGGTGTTAACTTTTTAAGCAAACAATGCGTAAATGGAATCTAGTGGTTTACATTCTGATCGTTCAAAAAGAAAGTTTTAACTACTGTATGTGTGAAAAATAAATGCACTCTTTTATATAATGCTTGTATTTTCTTGCTGCAGTCTCCGCTGGTTGTTCATAATTTGTTTTCTTATCTCACTCTAAGCAATAAGATGAATGAGCATTCTTAAAATGTCGCACTGTTTCATTAATGTATTCTTGAGTTTTAATCAGCTGGTAGCAGCAAAGGATACTGTACAAGCAGGTGTTTGGAAAAAAAAAAGAATCACCTAAATTCTGTTAAGCTCCATTAAGTTCATAATGTGCTGAGCTCATGCCTTAATGTGCATCCTAATGGTGGTAATACCTTCCAGCTTGTACCAATGTGGACTGGTTATCAGTGTTATTGAATTAAAATGACCTCATGGTATTAGTCAAGACAAGTAAAGGGGGGGGTGGGGGGGTAATTACATTTATTCCTTCCTCCTTTTCAGTGCCGTGCAGTGGGAGCTCACCTCGTCTTTGTATTTGATGATGTAGGAGTAGATCTCGTGCAGCGCAGACATGCTGTTGAACTGGCTGAGATGCAGCCGGGACTGCTCCGCCAGGTAGGCACTCATGTCCTGATCGCTGATGGCTGGCATGCGGGAGATATCGGAGTAATACCTAGACGAGAGTTCAGGCAGAGTGTCATGTCTCGCCACATTTATTCAGGTTATCGCAATTTCCGTGCTGATGTTTTTTGACAGGCCCGACAGACATGTTTTTGTCATGTATTTAATATTTTAGTTTATTTTTTTTAAATAATATGAATAAAAGGAGTGACGGGGGGAAAAAAAGAAGCCAAATTCATTTTTTACAGATGCACACCTGCTTATATAACTTGGGCCTCACTGCTTTAGTTTTCATGGTTTGTGTTGCAGCCCTGGGTCGTTCCTTCCCCCTTATGCAACTTAACTTTTTAGTATCCTACTTGCTGTGTGCAGGCCCCTGCTCCTGATTGGTGCCTACATCTGCTCTTCATCATGCCATGCTCATCTGACTGCTCCTCCTGTGTCCCGCCTCCTGCCACCTTTGACTGGTCTGCTGCCCCAGACCCACAGCAGGGCTGATTAAGGCTGTCAGACTGTCATTCAGGGCTGCTGTGAGCAGCATGGCCCCAAGCCTCATTCTTCCTGCTAGGAAAGCTGATACTTTTGTAAAGTAATTTATAGTACCCAGTATGTATAATGTTCTGCAGGCTTCTTGCCTGCCAGCTTTTGATTATATAACCCATTTGTTTAGTTCTGTCTGAGGCATTGAAACACTGGGATGCTGGGCCAGGAAGCAGCAACTGGCGCACACTTCACACAGTGAGCTGACTTCCTTTGTAAGATACTCTCTTACAGCAGTGCTACTGACGTCTAATTTTTGTTGTGAACATGCAGGACACTGAGCCTAGGATTTCATTTCTTTTCTTAAATAGAACAGTTTGATTTAGCTTTTACACCTCAGCTTTATGTTTTATTTATTTCACTGGTTTGAGTAGCATCCACCCACCCTACGTTTCTGCTTAATCTTTTGTGACTACACTGTGACTGTTTATTGACATTAAAGAATCTTGCTGGAGTTGTAACAGTTGATTCATAGTTGACTCATTTTTAAAAAAAAATATATAGATATAACATAAATATGCCTTTTTGAGATGATGTGAGGACAAGTTGTTACAGGTGATGTTTTCAGTGAAACAATCGAGTCGGTGTTGTTGGCTGCATTGGGGGAGGAAAAAGTCCATTGACAGCGAGGCAGGTAAAAATACAGTATATTAGGAAAACATCCCAATGCTGAGCTGTACCTGAATCTGTGTGCACAATCCATATCTCAGCTATCTCAAGCTTTACTGCAGTAGGGCAGGGCTGGCAGAAGACTGTAGGTTTTGGAGGCATAATGGAAGCAAGGTTCAGCTGCAGCCAGTTAAATCTCACCCATAAATCCTTATCCTCACACTGCCTCCAAAAGCTCTCTGGAAGCTGTACTACTTCCTGCAGCATATTCAATTCAAACTCTTGACATAAAGAAATATACTGCACTTTTCCCCCATATTTGATTCCATTTGTTGCAGCAGAGGTGGCTGCACACACATTTGCGATTTCTTAAGTAGTATTATACAGTTTATCAGATTCTCGTCTGCATTTATTTTATATATCAGGCACTTTGCAACAAATAACTGAGCAGACAAGCAGCTGCGTCTCCACAGAGCCTCTCATCCAGCGGATCAGCTCCAGCTCCACTGGCGATCGATCGATCCCCGGATCTTCTGGTCTGAATGCCAAAGGGCATGCAGGGCAAGACACTGAACCCGATTGTGTGTTTGAATGTCAGAACGCACTAAGTCATAGAAAGTGCTTGTGTGAATGTGTGTGTCAATGAAGTGAAGGACAGTACTGGGGCTAGCTCGTTAAGGTGTGAGTGAAAAGGATGAACTGATTGGACAGGCCAGGCAAGAGTCAAACACTGTATTCTTTTCCCATTAGCATTTGATAAGCTGGAAATCTCAATATTAAAAACAGAAAATCAACATTACTACATACTGAGAGAGGTGGTGCAGTGCACAATGCTAAGCACTGAGCAAAGAATCAAAGGAGAAACAGCCACAGAGAGGCTCTTTCTCAAACGTGGAACCAATGGCAGGTGGTACATTAACCTACGTAAACATTCTGGAGTTGGACAGAAGATGGAGGGTTTGTTGCCGCTTTTCAGCGAACCTCCATTTGGGAAAGAAGTACCAACAGTTGCTATAAATCCCATTTTCACCTGTGATTTCGTCTTCCTTTTTTTGTCTTGGAACCGATTCCCTGTGGAGCTGCTGTTGCTGGCATTTTATTCACCCTGTGCAGTATTCTGTATTTTATATGTCGACGCGAAGTTCAAGACAGCCGTAATTACTGCACACGGTTCCTTTGTAGTAATTTAATCCAACTATTATGCTTTAAATGCCAGTACCAGATTACATTCAACCTGTAATGTTGCTATAGTCGTACAGCTGTTTTTAGCTTAATAGCTTAATAATGTAATTAACTTTGATTATAACCCTCCATCTCATTTTTCTCCCACAGCTCAAAAGGAACTCTTAGAATTCAAACTGTGGCTACAAAGGGATTCCTTCATCAAATGTAGCTGATTTGAAAGTCTCTTTGTTTGGGTCAAACTCTGACTTACCTCTCTACCCAGTTCTTGTAGTTGGGGATGTCTTTAGCGTAGAGAAGCTTATTTGAAGGCGAGTCTTTGCCTAGTTTGTGTTCTGATGTTGAACAGGAGTCCATGAAGGTCTGGGCCACCACGGACAGACAAGCGTCTGTGATGCTGTTCTTATGAATGTCAAACACAAACTGGGGGTTCTTGATCACGTTCACCCAGAACCGGAGAGGAAGACTGGAGAGAGCATAAGAAAATATTTGAAAAATTTAAGCAAAGCTGGAACCACGTGACTGAGTGCCTTCCTTCAGTCTGATTATTACTTCTAGTCTGATTATTTCTACTTAGTTCACCATGTGCATTAAAGCCGGCTTTTTGAGTGGTTTATACTGTCGTCATTTTAATCTTGCTCGGGCGGTGCCACGGCCCTCAGGGGATGTAGCAGCTCTGCAGCTGAAAACGATCAGAACTGCACAGTTCACCTAAATGCTATTCAAATAAAGGACACACATTGATGAAATGCATGTTAATAAAAAATGTATGAAATAAGAACAATGCTATGCTAGTCTGAAGATGTTACATGAAACACCCAACGCAGCAATTTTTAAAGATTTCTATACATTTTGCAGACTTGGATGTATTGATTTTAATTCTGTTAGTGCATGCAGTAAGTGCAGCATTCACAATGATATTTACTTTGCAGACACTGCTATTATTACTATGTCCCCAACAGCCACTTAAATCTGTTTGACATGCAGTTTGATTGCAGTCAATCACTTTCAGCCAGAGAGAGACTCCACTGCAAATGTTACGAGGGCCAAATGCGAAAACACCCGAAGATCTTTTTATGCTAGAGGCAAAATTTAATTGAACTGAACAGGGTTCCATCTCACAACGCTACATCCGGTTTCTATAACACTTTACATTAAAGGGAAATTATTTTTTCAGCGGCTACAGATAAAACCTGAGTAAGTTTTTGACTTACCAGTTGCTCTTCCAGGTATGTCGTACGTCGTAGTCTGTGATGGAGTGTTTGTCAGCCTGTTCGTCCAGAAAGTCAAACATATACTTGATGGCCAGGGGCAAGGCGCTACCTCTGTGGGCTGTGCTGAAGATGGTCTCAAACAGGTCGTCCACAAACTTCTGTAACGTACCCTAAATGGAAAAATGAGGATAGAATACAAAAAAAAATAATTTGTAAGGAATATTTTACCAGTGATTTTTAACTGTAATCTCAGCTTGATTTTATGCTGTTATATACTCGTGAAGAAGGTTTTCAACAGCTTGTAGAACGAGCTTTAGCAGCAGTAACTTGAAGTAATCTGTGTGTCTCAATCTCTCACATTGTTGTGGAGGAATTTTATCCCATTTTTCTTTCCAGCACTGGTTCAGTTCATCGCGGTTTGTGACATTTGTTGCACAGCTCTCTTTAGGTCCTGCACCAGCAGTTCAGATGGGTTGAGGTCTGGACTTGATTCTTTTTCAGCTATTCTGTTGTAGATTTCCCACTGCGCTTGAGATCATTGTCAGGTTGTGTGATCTAATTTCAGCCAAATTTTAGCTGTTGGCGCTAGAATAGTTTGGTATACAGAGGAGCTCATGGCTGACTCAATGACTGCAAGGTGTCCAGGTCCTGTGGCTGCAAAACAAACCCAAATCATCACCTGTCCATCACTGTGCTTGACAACTGGTATGAGGTGTTCTCAATCAAAGACAGAATATCAGCACAAACATGGCAGCATGCATTATGGCCAAACACATCCACTCTGGTCTTGTCTAGCCAATGGACATTTCTCCAGAAGTCTTGTGGTTTGCTGAAATACAACTTTGCAAACCTAAGCCGTGCTGTCATGTTCTGTTAAGAGAGAATAGGCTTTCTCCTGGCAACCCTCCCAAACAAGCAATACTTGTTCAGTTGTTTTCTAATTGTCCTCTCATGAACTTTAACATTTAACATGCTAACTGAGGCCCGTAGAGTCTGAGATGTAGCTCTTGGGATTTTTGCAATTTGTCTGAGCATTGTACAGTCTGACCTTGAGGTGAATGATTGTGGCATTGTGTTAACACACACCTGAATGTTTCAGACCAGCAAACTGACAAACCTCACACTTGCTGATGATCAGGTAGCCCCTTAACTGGCAAGGGCCCGGTGACGGGCCGTTTGTAGTCCCTTTTATATGGCAGGCTAGACCCTCCCATTTTTATTGACACGTCATTCGGCCAATCATGTAACTGGCTGCACCAAATCACCTGACAAAGCTACGTGACGCCCTCTGAGTATTATTGGCTCTGGGAAACCCATTTCTTAACATTATTGGCCGAATGAGGTGTCAGTCAAAATGGGCGGGTCTAGCCTGCCATATAAATGCACTTCATTCGGCCCGCGGACCAGACGCAGCCGATTAATAGGCTATGAAATGGGTTGTTCAGAGCCAATAATAACCAGAGGGTGTTATGTAGTTGTTTCAGGTGATTTTATTTGCTGCCAGTTAAGGGGTTAAGCATCTGGCTGCTACTTACTCTCTTAATTCCTATGGAAGCAGTAAGGATGTACTCTGTGCAGTCCGGTGAAAACCTTCTTTTTCACATGGTTTGTTTTTCCCAACAGTTTCACTACACAGTTTTGTCGTTTCTAGTCTATAGGCAGTCATTGAAAGTGTTATTTAAATGTTATTGTGATTCCCGCAATACTGGACAAAATGGCTTAGAGGGCTTTGATATTAATGATGATTATATACAAGCATAAGCTGCACTCTTATGTCGAACAAACATTCTGACATTTCAGTACAGGTGGTGTTCCCACATTATGGTAATCGTTTTGACCTTTTTGATATTTCTGCCGGGACCACTTTAGTCACAACAGGACTGTTATTTTAGTGGTTGTAATTTATATATAGAAGTATGGCTCTGTTCTGGGCCCTGCCCGCCCTTCTAAACCGATACACGGAAAGCCAAAAGGCACAGAGCAGAAATCAGCAACAATGAACGTGACACTGACTTACACAGAAACGGCATCAATAACATGCAATAGAGGAGCTGGGATGGAAGTGGCTTGCAGAGGCTGAAGAAGCTTTAACACTTCCCACATGAGCCATCAGCTGATCTGTCTGAACTGCTGGATGAACTAACTCCGTGCTCAGTGTTTGTTTTTTGTTTTGTTTTTTTAAATTTATTTTTATTCATATTGATTCTCTTCATATGTGTGCAGTAAATTTTAAGGATGAAAAACATTCCCACACATGCTTCGGTTTCAAATGAACCTTAACATTAATTATAAGAAAGGAAGAATACCTTCGAGCTAAGGAAGCCAGTGTCAACATAAACAGTTTCACGGCACCATGAAGCAGAATATAATGTACCATTTCCAGCTACTTGTATCCACATCACCTGAATGGGCCTCAAGCGTGTACATTGTTACAATGAATGGCCCCAGTGGGAATCACAGTGATAACTCTGGCTCTGAGACTTACTCGCTCTGCTGACTAAGCTCAGCAGAATCACAAACCAGAACCCCGGCTCTCGATTCGAATGGTGCTTTCCTCCAATGACAATGCTTCAACATAATTACATCAAATGTAGCTAAATTAATTTCCCTAACACCACATTTGTCACCCTGACTTCTCCACCTGGCAGAATCTATTACTGAGGAAATATATGTCGGGATCATATTTAGTCAGCCACTGCAAAATGGAGCAGGAATTATTCCTTCCCCACTTTTGAATGAAAGTATGTAGATCTGCATAGACAAGACGCCGGGGCAGATGCGTACAGAAAGACTGCCATGGGGAGACAAGGACAAGATGAGCTTCTGAATTGCATTTGCCTCTCTGTTTTTTCATCATGCACGGCCAAATCTTCAATCCCTCAACAAATTACTTGTCTCCTGACACCTCGTGTATCTGCCTCCCTACACTCTGCACCACAAGCCCACCTTTTATTAATCTGTTTTTTTCTTACTACCAGTGGAAATTGAAAAGCCAGCTTGCTTGTAACTGCTGCCCATTGCTATATTTTCCTCCCCCTCTTACAATTAGAAAGGGGAAGGTGAACTGAGAGACAATGAAGGAGAGAAGGAAAGACAGCCGGCCAGTTTGTAATGTAAGATGCCAAGATGGTAGGAATGGTTGAGTCTGTTTCTTTGTACACTGGTAACATATTTAGTAAATTTGACTTGCTTCATCAACAATAAAGAATACTGGTAGCTGTAAATAGCAAAATAAGCCTTTATTGCAGCTGAACGAAACAAGTCAGGTTACGAAACACAGGAAAACCTAAACTGGGGAACAACTAAGGACTGCGAGGCGCACAGAGAACACAGGAACAAACCGATGCCACAACGGCAACAAGACTCCGACAAATGACAAGGGGAAGACTGAGACAATATATACACAGGAGGTAACGAGAGGAGGGTTGAAACATCTGGGTGAACAGTATTACACTAACGTGAAAAAAGAAACAAAACTAAACAACCCACATGGGCCACGGGACTGTCAAAATAAAACAGGAAGCGAGAAGGCAGGAAAACAAACACAAACTTGACACCACATGGGGAGACAGACACACTGAGGAAAACAGACACAAGCGACTTCCCACAAAAAGGGAGGGACACTGAGGGAAACCACAGGGAGAACTAAAGTCTAAAGCAGGGGTGGCCAACTCCAGGCCTCGAGAGCCGGTGTCCTGCAGGTTTCACATATAGAAGTCATTAGCAGGACTCTGGAGAACTTGACTGCATACTGAGGAGGTAATTCAGCCATTTGATTCAGGTGTGTTGGATCAGGGACACATCTAAAACCTGCAGGACACTGGCTCTCGAGGCCTGGAGTTGGCCAGCCCTGGTCTAAAACAACTGGGAACTTAACTAAGAACACATAAGGGAACACATGAAACAATATCACAAAAAGAAACAGTGATCACAAAGGCAAATAAACTAAGTACAAAAGTCCGAGAAAACTAAGAAACAAAGGGTCGCAGATCCGGGACCATGACGCAGACAGCATTATTAAGGCTCAGATGCAGAGATGGTGAAATCTAAAGTCAGCTCAAGCTGAAAAATGCATGCCTACTATTTTTCTATCTAAAGTCTGATTCTCTGAAAACAAAACTAACCAGTAAAACTGCACTTCTACAGTATCAGCAGTAGAACCACGTTTCAACTGTTGAACATAGCCTGTCACTGACTTTCCACTGGCATATCACAAGGATAGGTGCTTGGTCCTCTACTCTTGTCTGCTGGATGACATCTTTCTGACTTTGCTAATAATACCCAAGTATTTGTATTTTCCGAACGACCTGTCTCAAAGCACACCTCAGACTGCTCCAAAAATATCTCAAACACCATGATGGATGGATACCTTCGGCACAGTCTCTGTAAGACTGACCATCTGTTCAGCCCAGCATTATGTTTTGTCTACACAGAAAGCATTTCAGCTGTGTGTTTTTTTGTTTTTTGTTTTGTTTTGTCTGTCTGTCTCATTCTCTCCTGGAAAAGATAAGCTTCTATCTTAATAAATCCATCTGTCTGCACAGGCTGAGTAATGTCTCATATTTTACTCTTTACTGTATTCCCACACCCAAAGCATATTGCCACTTTTGAAGTATATGTTCCTGCTTGTTAAGTGTGTAACTAGAGCGACTATATATTGGGTTCTCAGCACTGTCAGACACTGATGTTAGTATTCATTTCCATCTCAACTCTCTTTTCCTGTGTGCTCTTGCAAAAAACCCTCTAAATTGCTATATACCTGTGTGTTACTTAACACTCGTGCAACCTTATGGGACTTGTTTGGTGAAATTTGGGAATGTGTGAATGTAGTGTACTTGGTATCTTGTGACTTTGTAAAGCAATTGTCAGATGCATAAATGTTGTCAATAATGTATATGATGATGTAATAAACAATAAGACCCCTCAAAGATCTGGGCACACTCTGAATTAAAAGTTGCCTCTCCTATTAAGTAGGTGAGGTGGATCACTCTGCACTCAAGGGCTGATAATGCTGAAGAAGAGTTTCATTGGTGAGTTTTAGTGTCCCCTGATGGTTTCAAGTGCTGTTTAAGAGGTTTTTCCACTCTGACTGGAATCAATGGAAAAAAGTAACTGCTGTTTACACCTCTGTCTCTTACTTTTGTAGCCAGCAGTCTGGTCAGGTAGATCTCAGAGACCATCTTGCTTCCTCGGTCACCCTCCCTCTGATCTGAATGGTCGTGGTTCTTCACCAGATGCCATAGTTTGGTTCCGCTCTCCAGATCGGGGGTGATCATGGGTGTTCGAGAACGTAGGCTGTCTGGACTACTGGCTGTCCTCAGCATACTCTCTAAATAGAGGAAAAACAGATTGGAATGGTATAACAGAATTATCTGAGCTTCGCTTGAATAAACAAAAAAGGTTTCAATTGACCCACAATCGCTATCATCTGTGTCTGTTTCATTATTCATTGTGAGAGTTTCATGATTAGAATAAAGCACGGAGAAATCTGTGACTGTTCCATTGAGGGGGGTGCTAAGGAGGTAAGGTACACAGAGGGGAGATATTATCTGCTGAGTAGCTGTTGGTTCTGGGGTAGAAAGCTGGAATGAAGAGAGACAGAAAGACGCTTAAAGTGTATAACCATCCTGGCGTGCTTGGTGAAAGGACAGAGAGGAGTGCGGATGATTGAAGAGAAGCAAATATGGGGGAGATGACAGGAAAAGGGGGTGGGCGAGCAAAATGGACAGAGAGACAAAAAGGTCAGGAGAGAGGGGTGAAATGGAGAGTAATGGGAGAGCATGGGATAGAAAAGTGAATGAGGCTGAGTGGGCTGGTGTACAGCACTGCTGTTGCTTTTGCCAGCGGGGTGCTGAGTGGCTTTGATTCCAAGCTCATCATGACCATTGGTGGCCAGCAATTTTGCCTGTTCTAATAACACCCTGCTACATGCACACATTCATGCACGAGACACATGAACAGGATCCCAATAAAAAAACAAAACAAAAAGGAAACATTCAAAGAAGCTTTTTAATCATTTTTTTCACAATGAAACAAAATAGCTGGGGCCTTGTGAGATAATTCTCTACAAGTTCAGAAATTGAACGGTTCCTCACTAATCCAGTTTTCAAACAGTGTAGGTGTTGTATGATGCACTGATTAAACCATTTAATTTCTTCCAAATAGAATTAATAGAAACTGACATATCTGCAGTGGGAAAGAAGGTATATTCAGTACTTCCATTACAGCTTACCCCCCCCCCCCCCCCCCCCCCCCCCCAGTTTTGCAGTTGTGTTGTTTTTGCATATAGCCAGCAGCTGCCAACATAACCAACAGCAGATAGCTTTGGATAGCACAGAATTTAGAAGTTAAAAAGCCAAATATTTCTACCAGCAGGTGAAGACTCAGAGCTGCAAGAAGGCTGAATATTAGATATGCATTCATTAGGTGGCAAGAAATATCCAAACAGCTGGTAAAGTTACTGCTACTCATTTGTCTTATGAACATAAAATAACATTGATGAGGATATGAGGGTTTAAATTATATTTGGAATTCTGACAGCAATATGTGAAAGTTAATGACATATTAACCTTTAAAAATTGCAAAATGGCAACCAACATTTCAAAAGGTCCAACTTTTGCTTTGAAAGCAAACCATTAAGAGTTTTCTGATGCTACTACAATGACATTTATTTGAGTAAAATTTGACTCGGTTCCTTTTCTATTTTTAACAACTGATAAAAATTGATGGGTGTGGGCCATGAACTTTTGTTCACTTTCTGAGGTGGGGCATGCCAGAAAAAAAGGTTGATAACAACTGCCATGGGGGATGTGTCTGAATGCTAGATTTGAAGAAAAAAGATTTGAAGACTTTTCCACTATTTTCAGGTACAGAAATTGACATCAGGGCGGGCACTCAGTAGAACAAAACTGGTCAGTTTTTCCATTTCCATAGAAAAGCACACAAAAAAAGATTCAAATCCTAACCTAAACATTTCTTTTTTTTTTGGCATGGGTAGTTTTGGAGAAAAGCCACACTAATATGGGGCTACAGCAGATTAGTGGCAATGATAGCAGCAGTGCATGTATGAGGGTTAATACCCACTCAGTATCAGATGAGGGTTCAGCTTTTTCTCACCTCAGAGTAATTTATCCTCTAAATTGTTTAATTTTCCAGTGGAATATACCATACTGTTGCTGGGGCTCTGTCTGTCTGAGTGCTAGGTGTCCTCTCGCTCTCTCTCTCTCTTTTTCACTCTGTCAGCTGGGGATCGAGGTGTCTACTTTAATGCCTGTCATTTATGGACTGCTTGGAAATAGCCGTGGAATAGCCTTGGCCTGCGCTGATGGCAATGGATAAAAAGGATTGCCATTCGCTCAGATGGAGGTTAAAAAAAAAAAAAAATGGACCCCAATCATGGCCATGACAAACAAAGGCAAAGACTGAATGAAAGAGTTAGAGGCGGCGGGGAAAGGCAGGCAGTTAGAGAAATGGGAATCATTGACAGAATGATTTAAACAGGATCGAGTCACGATGGAAATGGGAGCCGTACCGTATCTGCTGAGGCTCTTGGTGAAGGTGGAGGAGTTGGAGATGTTATAAGCAGAGTTCTGCTTTGGCACCAAGGCAATCACTGAACCATCTGTTACCTGCACAACAAAAACACACACACACCAAAAATATTCAGTGTATGACTCTTTCTTAGTAACTGTCTCTTGCTAGTCTGACTTGCTTTGTGCACGTGTACCTGATAGTGAGCCAGTGTGTTGAGTCTTTTCCAGTCATTGTCGATCTTAGTTGTGACATCTTCATCCTGCAGAATGATTCTGGCCATCCGACCTTGACGCCATTCTTTGAAAAGAGGGAAGTCAAGTTGATAGCAAAGAGCACAAACACAACAAATTCTCTGTGTGTGTGTGTGTGTGTCATTGGACTTTTTTAATTTATATAGCGCCAAATCATAACAAACAGTCACCCAAAGGCGCTTTATATTGTAAGGTAAAGATCCTACAATAATACGGAGAAAACCCCAACAATCAGATGACCCCCTGTGAGAAAGCACTTGGTGACAGTGGGAAGGAAAAACTCCCGTATAACAGAATGAAACCTGCAGCAGAACCAGGCTCAGGGAGGGGCAGTCATCTGCTGTGACCAGATGGGGGTGAGAGGAGGGAGACCTCAAAACATTTTATAGTGATATAAGTTATTTCTTAAAGCTGATATCTTTGAGAAATCTGTAACTCTTGCTATGATTCTGTGTTTGTGTTTTCTATATTTACAGTGAATTCTTCCCACAAAGAGGTGGTAAGTAGGTTTACATTTTCAAAATTACTAAACTCTTTAGTGTATAATCACTTAAAGCAACTATCAATTGATCAAGTGCCTGTATACAACGTGAAAGAGGACCCTCGACTTAACATTCCCGCGTAGAACTGATGCCCTGTCGTTTGCCTCATTTCCACACAGCACTTTATTCTCTTTAAGCTTATTGGTTTTTCCAACTAAGTAGCTATTTGCAACATTAAAAGTCCTGATAATGACACTGCATGCTTACTCTGCAGCATCATGCAGCAAGCAAACAATGTTAGCAACAAGCCGAGCCCACAATTCCCCCAGTAACTGAGGAGGAATAAAATAAGAGCTGAATTTTTTTACGGTAAAAACCCAAGATATTTTAATATGTTGGATACATAAACTGCTGTCCCCTCCACTATAATAACTAACTATATGTCTATATTATGTCCCTGTTGTTTTTATAGATTTTTTTTCAGTGCTTCTAAGCAGTCAAAAAAGTTATTTACACCATTAAAAGTGCAGATTAACATCATGGTAATCTGGATTTGAAGACACTGCTGAATATAGTACATGAAGGGGCATCAAGCTCAAATGGGGTGATAAGCTACAGCCCACTGAGCTCTCCTTGCTACTGTATTTATGCACCTGTTCATGCAGAAGTTAAAATGGGAAAATAGAAATGATTGGAAAAAAATCCCCTTATTATTTACCTAATTAATGTACTTTGTTTCATTTCAGTTTAGTGTGAGAGTCTCAACTGTTTTCTCATTATAAGTTAAGTGTGTGTGTGTCTGTCTTAATTTATGCACTGCTCTGTGTGTAACGTCACTCAAACAATCAGACACAGAGCAGAACTGAGTAAAGGAGAGACCAGTGAAGGGACAATAACTTCACCTGAGTTAAAGACACCTCATCAGTCCTAAACAACAGGTGAGAATGACTTTGTCAGACTTGTTAGGGTATGCTATGGATACTTGTTTGGCTGTAGCAGTGCTTTTTGTGCCCTCCTCACTCCCCAAAACCTCCCCCCATTCCTACAAATATGCATGCACACACAGTCCTGTATGTCTTACCCAGGTCCATATCAGAAGCCTTTGGCCTTTGTGAATAGGGGCTGCCTTTGTACACAGCATCGAGCAGCTTCTCTTTGACCTGAGTGATAGTGTCACAGTTGAGACACTTGACTGTCACCTCAGGGGCACTCTCATTCTCTGGATTCACACAGTGCAGCGTCTGGGACACGGGAAAAGAAAAAAGGTGAAAACCAATGCAAGGGAAATGGAAAGAGACAAAAGAAATTAGGCTTAATCAGGAACATGCCAAGAATCCTGCCAACAAGCAGTGGCTAGTTGAATGGTATGAATGGTTTTTCAGGTGCATTTGAATGTACCTGACAGCACTTTCACACCCAGTATGTTTACAGCCGCTATTTTAAAACCTGGACACTTTCCGTGTCTGTTTAGGCTGTTTGAGAACATAATAACTCGGCATTCACACCTGGGAGGGGACCAAAACAACTGTAGCGGATCCCACCGACAAGTAGGTTTGTCTGCATGTTTCCAAGCTAAACTGGAATAGTTTTGTTTGGTTAACACTGGGCAGTAGATGGGATGGTTCACGGCCAACTCCTTCCAAATGCAGTGCATGCTCAAACATTCCTCGTCTTTGTGTAGTTAAATGACTTCTGACTAATTAAAGAACCAGAGTCTCCCTGCATTTCAGCAGCCGACTGGTTCGACTCAGATGTGACTAAAACTTAACAAATCAAGTGATTCAGACCAAAGCAGATGAAACGAGCCTCAAGACACAGCAAGTTTACTGACCAGTGTTTTGTAGTCAATCTGTTGTCTGATGAGCTTGTCCTCACTGAGGGAGTAGCGGGCTTCTCCTGTGATGGCGTCTATGGGTCCCTTCTCCATCTGCTGCTTGATGGCACAGTAAAGCATGAAAAGAGGCTCCCCAGCACACTCCTGGCGAGGGACAAGGCAGAAACAGACGAGTTATCTGGAGTTCAAACAAATTGTGATTTTTCTTTTATGTCAGAAACAGTCCTAAAAAGGGAAAACTGCCCAGTGTGTGTGCATGTGTGTGTGTGTGTTTTAAATTCGCTCACTACCACTGTGTTTAGTCCTTTCCTTGTGGTCAGGGAAAAACTGTAAAAATGTGTGAAAACACAGAATTTAATAAACGCAGTGATTCAATTTAAAGCCTGTTCATAAGAACTTCTGTTATTCTGAAAACTCTGGGGATATTTAAATCTGCTGTAAATTAATAATAGAGATACAAAATTTTGTGTGTAGCAAGGCTGGAGCTCACCTGACTTACATAAATAAGTAAACAAGGTAACTGTGTGACTGCATGTGTCTGGAGAGTAATTAAAAATATCTAAAAGTGGTTAGAATAAACACTCAGCAGTCCATGATGTGAATTTCCCACTTGTGACATGGTGTGTTATCCTGCTGGAAGAAGCCAACAGAAGATCCACGCGGTCGGCAACTATACTCAGCTAGGCTGTGGTATTTAAACCGAGCTCAGCTGATACAAAGGGACCCGAAGTGGGGCAAAGAAAATATCATCCACACCATTACACCACCACCGTCAGCCAGGTGGAATTATGATCATGTGTGTTCATCATGCAAAAAGAGGGTGATGAAATGCATGAATAATTAAGCAGCTTGATGATGTCAATTAAAAAAAAAAAAATTAATTAAAAAGTGTGATTCGTTTTAGTCAAACTGCAGCAAGCTGATTCTGTGAGTGCAGAGTAATATCCTTTTCAATGCATCATGGACTGTATTGACCCTTGACTGAAATGGCAGGAAAACTGTGTGAAAAATCATTCTTTACAGCCAGTGTTACGCACACGTATGTTTCCATGTCTCCTTACAGTCAGTGTGTGTCTGATAAAAACACTCCCACAGATTTTACATTCGGTTTCCCCAGACAGTAAAATTCAGATGCAATGTTGCAACTTTTAGCTTTTCCTTTGTGAAACATACATCAGTATAATCCTTCTGTTAAAAAAAAAAAAGGAATTTAGTTAAACTAGAATGAATTTCTGACATTCTTTAACAAATCCTGGCACTTTCCAAAACTTTAAATGATCTGTAAACGAATAAGCAATGAGATGAAATTTCAGACTTCAGACCTTCTTGAAATGACGTCTGAAGATGTGAAGGACGCGGCAGTGTTATGTAAACATGTTTCTTTTTCCGGAGGGAGGCTGAAAGCAGCGTTACGTAAATCTTTTCAGCCCTCTCTCAGAGCTGAGCTTATGCGACCAGACATAGATGTTATAAATATGTTGCCCACTCTCCCCTCCATCAAAGACACTTGCCAATCAATAGTGTCATTAGTCATCACTCGGGCCCAAGGAAAACACTTGCGAATGAAGTAGCTGCAGTTTAGAGGGGAGAGAGAGGACACATCACAGCCAATACTCATCCTGACGAGAGTTTAATGATCGACCGCGCAGTGCTCAGGGAGATGCTTCAGACTGTGTGTGTGTGTCTGTTAGAGATGCATGAGGTCCAGCTGAGAACAGGGGAAAGCACTAATTTATCCGTCTCACCTTCAAGCACACTTAGCAACTCGCTTTTTCTTTCTAACACACACACATACACACACACACACACACACACACACACACATTCCTCCCTTAGGTCCTTTTCCCCTTCTTTCTCCCTCTAATATAAATCCTCAGTGCCTTACTGTTATACCAGAGTCCTTCCCTCCTTCTCCATCTCTCTGTCTCTTATATTCACACATTACATTGCAGGGTGTAATATACAGAAGAGCAATGGAGCGAGTGGAAAAAAAAAAAAATTGAGGAGATTTTTTTTTTCTAGAATTCAGAGTTTTTTTTCCACAGAATTCAGATTTTAATCTCTCTGTGTGACAGGAAGCTGAAAGCAAGACGTGTGGTTCTGCAGTACTTTGATCTAAAAAGAAAAAAAAAAAAAGCACACCAGTATGTAGGCTGTGACAGAGTGAGCTAGAATACGAGCACTCAGTGTGAGCGACGTGCAATCACATTCTCCCTGTGCCGGCACCGCTAACGTTAGCCACACTTTGCAAACTAACCTGACACTG
This sequence comes from Archocentrus centrarchus, assembly GCF_007364275.1. Taxonomy (NCBI): domain Eukaryota; kingdom Metazoa; phylum Chordata; class Actinopteri; order Cichliformes; family Cichlidae; genus Archocentrus; species Archocentrus centrarchus. The sequence goes on along the minus strand of NC_044352.1, from coordinate 30,345,119 downwards.
AGTGCGTGGAATTTCATGAGTGGATCTGCATTTCAGCGACATCCGAAATACTGTCTATAGAAATATGTTATTCGTGGCTTCAAATGGGTAGTAAATACACACATATTTGCACAAACACTGTTTAACCTCATTAATTAGCTTGTGCTAATGTTTTCTCACTTCTAAGATTAGTGAGTTTTTTTGCTCCCAACTAGGACAGATTAGGAAACTATTCCTCAACAACATCCATACTCTTCACTCCCCCACCCCACCCTCCTGTTGTCTTCTTTGCTTTTTCAACTTTATTTTGCATTTTCGCCCTCATTTTTTCATTTGCTCCTAATATTCCCTTTCAGAAACCACTCGTGGTTCCTGATAGCCGGTATCTTTCATTGCCTCCCCCTTTTTTCCATCTCCGCCCTGCCTTTCTCTTTGACTCCTTGCTCCCTTCTCCTCACCTCTCCCCTGCCTTTCCTCTTCTCCATCTTCCCGAATCCTCTAATTGTCATGTGCCCCTCCATTCATCTTCCCTCTCTCCACCACCTCTGATGCCCACCTCTAACCTCTTCCCTCTTCCTCCCCTCTTCTCTCCCTCATTCCACCGCCATACGCTTTAAAAAGCTCGTTAGCATCTGGGCCAATTAGGTGGGCAGCTGCTAACGAGACAGAGCGAGCATACATTACAGCGTCACGCTTTGGCTTCGGGTTTCGTTGCTCGGCCGCTGCATGCTTGTCTATGAAATTTGCCTTTACTCCACACACTGCCTTCATTAGGGCTGCCTAATTGTATCCTGACATTTACATTTTACAGATATAATGACAGCTGTGGCTGTCCAGAGAGAGGAGCTCAGATTCCTACTTTGTACTGAATGCCATTTATTATTTTGGAGATTTAGAGATTGCATAGAAATACATTTTAAAAAGGCAATTTAGGTAATAGTTTTTGTTGGTTTTGGTAGACTGTGAGGACGTTTAACATGTGCACAATATTCCTGTTCTGTATAAATCAAAATGAGAGAGTAATGCCCAATTTAATGCCATCTTCTCTACACAGTCTCCCCCTAAAATTACTCAACTTTCTTTTCTGCTGTGACTCCAATAATTATCACATTGCACTCTTTATATGATTAGGATTATAATGGCACGTGAGGACAACTTCAAGTCTTTCGGTATATAATTAAAGCGCAGAGAGGAGAAGCATCAGAAAACATCGCCTCGCTTGCTTTTGGGCTCTGCAAGAGTGAGAGAGTGGATGACGGACGGCGAAGATAAAGGGAAAGGGCGCCACGTGAGGACGATGTGGCCGACCTCCCGCCCCCTGGTGAGGCAAACGACCTTAAGGCAGAAAGGGGACTGCGAGTGGAATAATGACAACAAGAAACAAAGCAGATGAAAGAGAGATCAGAGGAAGTGAAGATGTGAGCTAAAAGAACAACAAAAAGATCAGTGAAGGGGACGTGTCAGCTACAAGAGTGAAAGTACGTGAGGGGAGAAGATCTGTGGACTTCAAAAAAAAAAAAAAGTCATTAAAAACAGAAAAGAAGCTTTGATGATTTACTCAATGTGTACTGCACTGCTAAGAAACTATAAAGGCCAAACAAGAAAACCTTTTAAATAAAAACAGTGAATTAATACACGCAAGTCGGGACCGTTAAATGATGAATATTATTCTGAGGTTAAAAGAAAACTTTCTGAAGAGTGATTCTGTCTTACCTTAAGGAACTTATACAAGAGGAACGTAAACCAGTTGGTCAGCATCTTCTCAGCGACAGACTCGGTTCTGAGACGCAGAGGGAAAGGAAGAAAAGACATTTAAAGGAAATACTTGAACCAACTAATAAACAACAACAGACCCTTCCCTCCCCTCACTGAGCCTGGTTCTAGTTTCTTCCTGTTTAAAGGGAGTTTTTCCTTCCCACTGTCGCCAAGTGCTTCCTCATAGGGGGTCGTTTTGACTGTTTTATATATATATATATATATATATATATATATATACTCTTAGGACATAATTATATATAACATACTTATTGGATCACTTGTCATAAAAACAAGAAAACACGTATTAGAAATCTGTCTCAAACATTTGTTTCAAACTAAAAATGACTGAATTCATGTTTTAATGTGTTTTCATGTGAAGTTAACCAAACAATCCAAACTGTTCAGCTGTTCAGGAATGTAAGTAATTGACAGTAATTTGGCCTATTAATCAAAAAGTAATAATGTGCTTTACTATTTTTTTCCTGCCTTTTTGTAAAACAGTAAATTTGAAAATTCATGAATAACAACAATTAAAGTTTAGTATTTAAAATATCATTTTAATTAAGGAGCTTGCACATACTGGTGGATTAACCATTACAGAAACATCAAAAATGATTTTGATAATTAGTAGTACTGTTAATTTAGGGCAGCTGTGGCATAAACCTTACACTGAGTGGTGGTATAATACATTTCTTAAGCACAGTATGTGTTTCTTTTTACATTTAATCAGTTCAATCAGGAAACCCTGTTTCCAGTTTCACAAACCAACTAACTCATCATTTTATTTCTGGAAAGTTATTCTCAATATACAGTGCTTGTATGGGGGCCACATTTCACATTTCTGAATGTGTATGTGACCTGTGGTGCACCGATATAAAAATATACTCTCACAAGTCAACTCACACCTCAAATTAATTTGTTACCCAAATCTGCAGTGGGTACATTCTGCTAACTCATTATCAAAATAGCTTGCAATTGCAGTACTAACCATTTTTAATGTTTCAGAACTTTTGCAACTTAATTTCCGTTAAGTGTGTTTTTGCATTGTATGCCAGTGAGAGATACAGAAATTCCTGACTCATATACACTGATCAGCCACTTTATTAGGTACATCTAAGGGCTGGTCTCCCATTTACTTTCAGAGCTGCCTTAATTCTTCATGGCACAGATTCAACAAGGTGCTGAAAACATTCCTCAGATATTTTGGTCCATATTGACATGTCGGCATCACACAGCTGCTGCACATTTTTCAATTTCAATTCATTTCAATTTTATTTATATAGCGCCAAATCCCAACAAACAGTTGCCTCACGGCGCTTTGTATTGTAAGGTAAAAATGCTACAATAATTACACAGAAAACCCAACAGTCAAAATGACCCCCTATAAGCAGCATTTGGTGACAGTGGGAAGGAAAAACTCCCTTTTAACAGGAAGAAACCTCCAGCAGAACCAGGCTCAGGGAGGGGCAGTCATCTGTGGGGAGAGACAGGACAAAAGACATGCTGTGGAAGAGAGCCGGATAATAACTAATGATTAAATGCAGAGTGAGGTATAAACAGAGTAAAAAGAGGTGAATGAAAAGAAACACTTGCATCATAGGAACCCCCAGCAGCCTAGACCTATTGCAGCATACTGTACAGTAACTAAGGGATGGCTCACAGTCACCTGATCCAGCCCTAACTATAAGCTTTATCATAAAGGAAAGTTTTAAGCCTAATCTTAACAATCGAGAGGGTGTCTGTCTCCTGAATCCAAAGTGGGAGCTGGTTCCACAGAAGAGGGGCCTGAAAGCTGAAGACTCTGCCTCCCATTCTACTCTTAAGTATCCTAGGAACCACAAGTAAGCCAGCAGTCTGAGAGCGAAGTGCTCTATTTGGGTGATATGGTACTATAAGGCCTCTGAGATAAGATGGGGCCTGATTATTCAAGACCTTGTATGTGAGGAGAAGGATTTTAAATTCTATTCTAGATTTAACAGGGAGCCAATGAAGAGAAGCCAATATGGGAGAAATCTGCTCTCTCTTTCTAGTCCCTGTCAGTACTCTAGCTGCAGCATTTTGGATCAGCTGAACGCTTTTCAGGGAACTTTTAGGACAGCCTGATAATGAGGAATTACAATAGTCCAAGTAATAAATGCATGAATCAGCATCACTCTGAGAAAGGATGTTTCTGATTTTATAAATACTGCGCAAATGCAAAAAAGTGGTCCTACATATTTGTTTAATATGTGCATTGAAGGACATATCCTGGTCAAAAATGACTCCAAGATTTCTCACAGTGTTACTGGATGCCAAGGTAATGACATCCAGACTAAGTATCTGGTTCAGCACAACGTTTCTAAGATTTGTGGGGCTGAGCAAGAACTTCTATCTGAATTAAGAAGCAGGAAATTAGAGGTCATCCAGGGCTTTATGTCTTTAAGACATTCCTGCAGTTTAACTAACTGATGTGTGTCATCTGGCTTCCTGGATAGATAAATCTGGATATCATCTGCATAACAATGAAATTGTATGCAATGCTTTCTAATAATACTGCCTAAGGGAAGTATGTATAATGTAAATGAAATTGGTCCTAGCACAGAACCCTGTGGAACTCCATAATTAACCTTAGTGTCTGAAGAAGACTCCCCATTTACTGTTGCCTTCCTATCAGCTTGAAGCAGCCTGGCCATTTTCCTTTCATCTTTGGCATCAAGAAGGCATTTCTGCCCAGAGAACTGCTGCTCACTGGATATTTTCTATTTTTGGGGACATTTTTTTTATTCTCTGAAATACTCAGACCAGCCCATCTGGTACCAACAGCCATGCCATGTTCAAAGTCACTCAAATCATCTAAGGCTCAATTTGAACTTCAGAGGGTCATCTTGATCATGTGTACGTGCCTAAGTGCGTCGATCCATGAGACTGGAAGATTAGATATTTGCATTAATGAGCAGTTGTATGGGTTTACTTAATAAATGTAAGGAGTGTATGACTCTAAAATGAAACTAAAATTTTCCTGTGGTTTAAGACTTGATTGTTAATCTCTTAATTCCACCATGCATACATTTTCCTGCTGTTTATTATGCTAATATTGCTTTGTTGGAAAATGATGTTGGTGATTTTAATGAAAAGTAAACAGAAGCATTCAGTCACTTCATTTCCAGTCAAAGTATTAGAAAACCTAATACTTAGAAATACTGAATTGGGTCTGAAAAGTCAAATTATGAAAAAAAAAAATGAAAAAAACAAAGGTGTGTTAAAAATATGTTTATGTTGACTTTATGGGAGATTTCTGTCTGCACATCTTCCTCACCTCCTTAGCAGCAGTTTGGGATGGTTTTTGCTCTCCAGGTTTCTGTCTATCAGGTCGGACAACAGCTGTTTGAGGACCCCGGTGGCATACTCCATCTCCCCCTGCAGGGCCGTCATGATCAAAGACGCCACATTGCCTCGATCGCGCATTGAAAATGACCTAGAAATACATTAAACTCATTTAAATAGAAAACTATAACAAACACTTTTGTTTAGTCCCATCTGAACGGTTACTCAAAATACATATGCACCATTATTCTCATAGCAATTCAGTTAAATATTAATGTACATTTTATCTTAATTAAATGGTGTTCAAACTCTGTTTAGTCATAAAGCATTTGGCTAAGTGCCCTACAGTTAATTGTAAATCTCTTAAAATGTTTTACGGCTTTCATAAATATACCTTTTTTGTCTTAATGCAAGGCACAGCCGTTTGTGTTTGTAAAATTAAACAGGTAATAAAAGTACACTTTCCAAACATATTACCCAGTATATCAAGTATTTCCAAATGGAACAACAATGTTGGTAGGAATCCCACTAGGAAACACACATGAAATAAATGACTAAATAAATAAAGACAGACCTCTGTGCCTCCAGGGTTCGTATGAATGTCAGCAGGAAGTGCTTCTTTGTCAGCAGCTGGCCGAACAGGGTGAGTGCCTTCTCAACATTTGCTGGGACCTGGAGAGGGCAGGTGTTGAGGACAGGGTTAAAGGGCTCCTTTGTGAGAGGTCGTTTCAAATAATGAGGTCAAAGTATGTGAAAGTAATCCCGGTGAGACCAAAGATCACACTTCAGATCACACTCCCAAGGCTCTGTTTCAGAGACGGGTTTTTTTCTTTCTACTTGTAGATCTGTATAATGTCAGGGAATATTCCTAATATGGTCCCAGGCACACAATGCTGGCCAATCAGAAAACAGCAAGCTTAAAAGGGAAAGAAGGAGGGTGCTATAACAGCTTGTTTCAGGCAATGAATGAACTGAGGGGGTGCACCAAGGACAACTATACTGAAAGCTACTTTAATAGTCCAAGAAGGAAAATATGGAGTCAGAAATAAGCCTAATAGGTCTCCTTAAGTCTTGTATTTCTTTAGTTCTCCAAGTCTTCAAGAATATCACAAATACAGACATCTACAGTCTAAGTAATAAACTTATGACTCACTCTGGGCAAAGAGACATGCTGAACACGTCTGCAAGCAGACATATGATGAGCAGAGATTGGCTTGTTAAACAGCGAGGTAAGACTGATTGGCTACTCCCTCTCCTGCTGTGCGGCGCGTGCTCCACTTCAGATGATTTTAGCTGACAATTTGACACGATTGTCTTCTTGACATCAGGGGGCGCATGGCTCAAAAGCATCCTCCAGCTGAATATCGAGAAGACGGGAATTTTAATTTGTGGTCCTGACCGGGCTGCACACAAGCTTTAGCCATCTCGACATACACTCTCTTTGTATTTGGGGTTTAAAACTTGACTTGTTTTGTATAATCACAGTCACTACTGGACTGAATATGGTATATTACTTGAAAGCCCTTAACTGAATCTTTTAATAACCCGCTGTCACACTGGGAGCTCTGGCTTTTTATCTGTTCAAAGAACTTTCTTAAAATGTCTAAAGTCTAATCAGACTGGCCTGAACCAGCCGAGCATGAGAGAGATTCTTCTGTCAAAAAGAGAGGGAAGGAAAAGATGGAGAGCAGTATAAGGAAGGATGAAGCATTAGGGCATGGCAGGATTGTGTGTGTGTGTGTGTGTGTGTGTGTGTGTGTGCGTGTGTCAGGGTTGGGGACAGAGGTGCACCCTCCTTGTTCCACTGGCTGGCACCTGTCACTACTTATCAACAACACACTAAACCCCCTGAAGACGCCTTCCTGTCGCTTACTCACTCCATCTTCATCACTGCTTTAATTCTCCCTCTCGCACTTATTTTTTGACTGTTTCACATCACTGGCCTCTGTCTTGTTTTAATTTCTCCCCCTCTTTGTCTTTGTGTGTCATCCTTACATACACACAGACACATATACACACACATCACTCCCACCTCTCCTCCCCTCTCTCCCGCTTTCTGTCGTCATCCTTTTGTACCACTGTAACATCTATTCTTTCTCTCCTCCGACATGCCATAATAAAGTGTCTGGGCCTCTCTGTAAAGTGCTAAATGAGATTCTCGGCCTCCAGGGTGGATAGTGAGTGTGATGTGTGTGTGTGTGTGTGTGTGTGTGTGTGTGTGTGTGTGTGTGTGTGTGTGTGTGTGTGTGTGTGTGTGTGTGTGTTCAAAGAAAGAGAGTGTGATTGAGATAGAATGAGATTAGACAGATGGAGATGCATGTACATACTGCACAGGCAGGGTCTTCACCAATTTTCCAAGACAGATTTAAGGAGGGTGGATTCACATATCTGCGAGTCTGTGTATGGGTGTGCGTGTAGCGCCTGTGTCATGTGGCTGTCAAGCTTAGGGGAGAGAGCAGTCACACAGTGCAATAAAGCTAGGAGCACTGGTTTACCCAAGCCATTGGATTACATCGGCAACCCCTGGGGGAAATACACAGGGATACGGAAGGAAGTCTAGACATAACAATAAAACACGTAAGGACCCTTTACCTTTATGTCTGCCTGAGATCTGAAGTTAAAGGTGTACTCACGCTTTAGGGATTTTGGATAATTGGAAAACCATGAACAGAATTGATACATGATCTGTTTGTGGTATAACCCTAAAATGTACAGTAAACCATAACTGTGATGAGCTTCAGGTAAAACCTGAGAAAATTAGATATTTTGGGCTGCTTACGTATAAAGATACAAAACACCAGGGCAGCAACTTTCAGAGTCAGTGAGAGCGTCTCTGCAGGCGAAAGTTCCTGTCGAGATCCTGGAAGCCACTGTAGCGTCAGATGTGAATACATACACAAGTTTGACTGGATGATCAAAATGACCATGCTGGTGTTCTAATGAAGAGAAAAACACAGACTGTATATAAAAGATGGATTTTGACTTCGATTGTCACTCACTGATCTGTGAAGTATAAAACATAGATGCAGCTTCCACATCAGAAAAATGAAACCAGTGTGGAAGTGGCTTAAGTCTGCATTCTTATTGGCCACCGCACAGCGATAGCTGTTTGGTACGTTCCCCTAAAAAGTCCAGGGGATGTGGGAAAGTAACAAAATGTATCCCGGTCAACAAAAAGGAGACAAGGAGGCAAAACTATTAAAGTAAAAGCATTTTATTAATAGATTAGATTATTATTATTATTTATTATTATAATGTATTATTATTTATTATTATAATATATTAATAGTTCAACTAAAGAAGACAGACAGGCCGCTATCATCTTCAAAAGGAAGAAAATCTAATGAAACACAGAAGTTAGTTACTAAGGTAACAGAGTAATTTAAAAGGCCTCCATCACCAAAACTCCGTCCTCTCCACAGAGCAGGAGGAAGCAGCAACAACACATGGCTCACAAGGCTGTTTCACAAAGGCTCTCTGGCCTTAAGTACACTGGCTTAATTGATGAGTTGAGTCAGCTGTACAAAAGGGGTGGTACCTAAGGCTTAAGAACAAGCCACTCCCACTGGGCCAAAACCCACAGCAGGCCCTGCTAGGGCTGTAACACTGTTCCAAAAAGTCTTCTGGTCCTATAGCAGTCTATGGACAAACAGCCCTCTGCCTTAATGTGTGAGTTTATGGTCACATTTAGGTCATATTAAATATATATATTTTTTTTTAAATGGAGGATTATCCATAGTAACAACATAGTGAGTGGTTTCACAGTCAGACCCAACCTTCCTCATCACGTCTGTGTTTTTTTAACCCAAGATGGCCACAGCAGAAACGCTTATCTGAAGCTTCAAAACGGGATTTCAGAAACCAGTAGATGATGTCACTGTAGCTAAGTTTATCATATACTAAGGTCTATGGTGAAGTCTTGTTGTGAAGTATTGCATTCTTGCCATCGCTGTGTTTTGAAACTGGAGGTGCCGAGTGAATATCACGTTGTATTCAATAAGACTTGAAACTAGCAATGTACACCGTAAACTAATCAGGAAAGTATTTGCTAAGGTCACAGATCATAGGCTTCTGTATAATCTTTGTCACTCTCTTGGGCATCAGAAAAAATGCAGGTTTTCACTTAAAAAACACTGGAATATTTGCCCTTGTACTCCGTTTATAGCAAAGAAAATTGTAATCTGGCTTGGGACTAGGTTCAAATAACAGATTTCATTTTGGATCTCTTTTCCTTTCTTCAAAAATACCTGCATTTACTAAGCTCTGATGAAGACAAATCTCTCATCTAACCTCACTGTCAGGGATTATAACAGCTAATGGCTGTTAATTCCATAATGAAACGCGTTGCTGCAATCAGAATAAAATGCTCTGAAAGCCAACGTCTGTATCGAACCAAAGAAAATTTGAGTGAAACTCACAGGAACACCTTTAATGTGTTTTTTGTAGTACAAGAGCAACTAAGAGATCACTTCTCTTGAATATTGCCCAGCTGGGATTGTTTTCACGATGCATAAAAATTAGGGTGCTTTATCAATAAAGTTCAATTTGGAAATGTCACTTGACAACAAAAGGTACACTCGCTATAAAATATTTAATCAACATCTATGTTACGCTGCTCTTTAAGTAAAAATAACACTGGGACAAAAGAAAGTGATTTTCAACCTAATTAAACATTTGAGTTGGAACTAATTTAGATTTGTTAAATTGTCTTGTTAAAAGAAACGCAAATGGAAAACAAAAAAAGAGCGTAGGTATATTTCTCACTGCTACGTTCCTGCTGTTCAAACTACTCTGTGTTCTTTCAGATTTTGCATTATCTGTAGTTTTTTTTTTGAAGATAAAGAGTGATAGTCTGTGCTGGAAGCCAAAATCGTCGTCTTTCAAAAATAACTTAGGATGAATCACGGGAATGAATAAAAAGAGACACAAATGACAGCTGTGACACCACCCAGGGGCTTCTTTCTAAGAATATGAATCCACGTTCTGGATTAGAGCGATTAAATTAAGCTGTAAAAGGTCAAACAAATTACTCCTCGACTCCAAAAAGTCAGCGCTCCAATCAAAGCCAATGGAGCAGCACCAGATTCTACATCTTAATGATACTGCTGATTGCAAACTTGGCTCTCTGGTTTTCAGTTTTGGAGGAGAGTAGTTTATGTTGACATACTATTAATTCTCCTTCCCTTGGTCTCAGCGGTAAGACGTCTTTATAAATCAGGTTCACTATTTCAATTTGGCTGTGCTGGCAAGGAGTTTGCATATGCTGGTTCATTTAATAACTTTACAGTGATGTATAATGCCAACAACAATCCTAGGAACTCTGAATCTTATTTGCTTCTTGCTTTGTTCCCTTTTTTCTTTCCTGCGCAATCTGTTTTTACCTTCTTTTTTTTTAACGTCCCTTACATAACATTTCTTTTCAGTCAATTCAAAGCAATACTTACTACAAAACTCTTCTTATCTACATCAAAGAATAAGGTGAGTTTCTGTCCCTTGAGAATCAGCTAATGATGATACTAAGGCTCTCGAAAATTCATTCACATTCATTGAAACATGCTGAATACATTAAGACAAAGTAGGTAAAATATAGGTTATGTGACTGCTTTAAGGTGAACAGCGTCTCAAGTTCTTGTCATAGCTCGGGCTTTTTAAGAGTCCTTCCTTTGATGAGGGCCATCATGGGATACTGGCTACAAAAGTTTCCAGTAGTAAAGCTAGAGGGACATTTTAATGCCAATAAACAGAACTGTCAGAATACTTCTTGGGCAAACTTCTGTCCATGCAACACTTTGCTGAGGTGAACTACTTTTAGTAAAGCAGAAACTCTATGTTTCTACATTGGGTGTTAGTTTGTTAGTACAGCCTAGGCTTTATTATAGCTGATAAGTTGTTAGTTTGTTTCAGTCTTAAGTTTGGTTGGTGGTGTACTGACCCGTACCTCCATCTCCTTGAGCACAGGATGGTCCTCAATCCCAGGGAAAAGGACCCTCATCGCATAGGTCCGATAGTCCAGGAAGGGAATTCCAGCTCCGTCGAGTTCCTGGGTCAGCTCATGGATGTCTGTCTGAAGCTCCGCAAAAGCTGCAGATGAAGGAGGAAGATGCAGAAATAGAAGCGATAATTGGCCATTATCTGTATGACCTAGTAGCAGCCAAATGCCTTGACGTTTTGATCATGCGTTAAGTTGCCCTGCTAGCAGACCAGTATCAGTATCAGTGTCAGTGTCAACAAGACTACAGTCCTCACACTTTCTACCACCAAATTTGGAATTAGCAAATTATATTAGCATCCGTAGTCACTTTACTACAAGGATATAAGCTCCTACTGATATTCGGCATGTTTTGGGGACTGGAAACCAGCTTATTTGCAGCTGTGGGCACTAATTTTGTCCCTGAACCTGGTGACAGTGTAGTGGCATTTCACATTTCACTATTTGCAACATGCTGATTTCCTCATCGTTAATCCTTACATTAATTTTGAGAGAACTTAAACACAAGTGTCATCACATGTAAGAGCCCTATAGTACATGAATATGTGATGGTATTTTAAAGAACAACAATCATTTTTGTATCACGTTGTTGCTGAAGCACTGCTAGTAGCCGTAAGTGAGAGTTAACAATTGTAAAACTGACATCACTTCTAGTTGAAAGCTGTTGTAAAAGGGTATATTTTAACCTTTACCAGGATCTTCAACTAAACCTAACCAGTAGTTTGGTTCATAAAACTAACCAAATAGCAAGTGAAATATTAAAAGTGGCATGAGGGAGTCAAACCCCAGCCTCCTGGATGAAAGTCTTACCCCTTTACCAACCTCCCTGCCTCGTTATTTCTTTTAAATTGTCAGATAATTTCCTGGACAGAAAATATGTTAAAAAATGTAACTGAGAATACAGTTTAGCTGTATACGAATGTAATTTTTAGGACACAACTGTAAGAGCCTACCTGATAAAGTCATAGCAATGATCACAAAGCTCAACACTGGATATAAGGACAGCAACACAGGATGATTCTATGCTCTAAGTGTATGACAGTGAAATGACACCACTGTACAGTAAGTGAGATATATGTGTCCAATGAGGAGCCTGCCAGAGGCAAAGAAGGGAAAGCAATTCAGAAGGACAGCACAACCCGTGCAGAGATTTCAGGTAGAGTGTCTCGGCCTTAGAAAAAAGGGCTAGACAGACTGAGAAATAAAGGTCAGCAATGATTTGAAAAGAACAAAAAAAAAGAGGCTCACAAAGGCAGTAAATGAGGACCAAAATGAAGACAAGAGAGTCATGAGAATACACAGACACTAAATCACTATAAGGGATCCAGGATCAGAAATTTAGTTAAATTCAATAAAGAGCAGGTTCTGCTTTTCTCTCTCCCCGAGTGTGGGTGAAAAAGCATAAAATAACGATGATTTTGTGACTAACTAAGTGCATTTAGGTATACAGAAATCCATAGAAATCCATATTCCACTGACAGACGGGGCTAAAAACCTAGTTAACCAAATCCATTCCTTGGAGTCTTTGTCCTGACAATGTCAGCCTTTGCTTATCCTTAAAAAAAGGCCCCATAACAATGAAGCTCAAAAAGAAATCCTGCTCGGGGAGAGAGAAAAGCAGAACCAGGAGAAAAACAAAGTTCCTGGAAAGGAAAGTCAATTAATTGCATGAGTGGATAATTATTAAGAGAGCGACGGATGAGTTTTCATGCATAATTTCCCCCAGCTGTTATTGGACCGTTTGGTCCACAAGAGAAATGGAGAAGAGAGGAAGCAGAGACGATGAAGGAAAGAAAAAGAAAGAAAGATCAGGAGGTAAAAAAGTGAGGATGGAAAACGGACAGGAAATTCAGATGATTGAGGGTATAAGTAATTAGGACTAAGGGCAAAAGACAAAAAAAAAAAAAGGCAGCATGGGAGAAACAGCATGAACGATAAAGGCAAAGGCGAGAGTGACAAGAAGACAGGGAGGGAAAATAGCTAGAAAAATGCGAGATAGTCAAGGAGACACAAATTAGACAGGTTTGCTTTCATATCCCCACTTCATTTTCCACCCCACTTCTTCTCTCTTTTATCTATTAATCAGTCTCTTATTTACTGGTCAAAGGGTAAATCTGCTTAAAAGCATCCAAGCAGGCAGACCTCGCTAAAATACAGCTTCAGAAAATATCCTGATCAGCTGACACAAAATAAGACATAACAACACTTCAAGAACCGCTCAGAACAGGACGATGACCTTTTCTCAGCTGCTGCCACGGCCATGAACACCTCTTGAACTGTGACAAACGCATCACCCTGTACTTTACAGTCCGTTTGTTTCATGTGAAATGTTCATCCCTTACATGCCAGTAGCACAAGAGAATGCTAATAGAAGTATCAACCCAGAGTTTGAATAGCAAGACTCACAAGTCTTGCTTTAAAATAACTCCCTCATTTCTTTAATCAGTGCACCAGGATAATTACATAATTTAGTTTTCACTGATAAAAATTAAGTGTAGCGTTACTTTAGAGGGGCCACAAAGTCAAGCCCAGCTGCAGTCCAGCCAGATCACCTAATCTAAATGGCAGCCTGCCATCTCCCTGATATCAAACTGGCAAATCTCATCTAGGGCGCGTTTTAAGATTCTTTAGCGATGACCACAGATGCTGCCCATCTGCAGGCTGCCTTGCAGCTCACCTCCACCCCAGCTCCTCCTTTCATGCTGTCCCTGACCTGATGTCATATGCACTCCCCAGCCACTTCATTAGGAATACCTGCTGAACAGCTTGTCAAAGCAAATATCTAATCAGCTAATCACAAGACAGCAACTCGATGCATTTAGGCATGTAGACACAGTTAAGACAACTTGCTGAAGGTCGGCTGTGTGGATCCATCCTAGGTTCTTGGCGCATTTTGGACCCCTTAGCACCAACTGAGCATCGTTTAAAGGCCACAGCCTACCTGAGCATTGTTACTGCCCACATCCATCCCTTTATGGCCACAGTGTGCCCATCTTCTGATGGCTGCTTCCAGCAGGATAGCACACCATGTCACAAAGCTCAAATGTGAAAATGGTTTCTTGAACATGACAACGAGTTCACTGCACTCAACTGGTCTCACACCGTTGGGATGATGTGGACTGGGAAATTCACATTATGTATGTGGAGCCAATAAATCTGCAGCAAATGCATGATGCTGTGATGTCACTGTGGACACAAATCTCTGTGGAATGTTTCCTTGTTGAATCTATGCCTTGAAGAATTAAGGTTCTAAAAAAGGAAAAAGGGGCTCAAACCTGGTACTAGTAAGTTGTACCTTATTAAGCGGTCAGTGAGGAGACTGTTTTTGATGCCTCCTATGTGCTGTGCTGGGTCTAAGTACTGCTTGCTGCCTTATATTTTCCACATATGCACACTGAAAGCTGGGAAGGTCCCTAACAGAGCCATGCTGTCAAATATAAATTAATGCAGATGGAAATAATATTCTCTTTTTGTGGTCCTGACTGAAGTAACTTAACCACAGGTTAAATTTATCAGGTTAAATTTTGACTGCCTAAAATATAGTTGTTTGATTCTTGCTGTTTTATCATTATCAAATGTGCTGTGAGAATTTGTGACTGCAGGGTATGAAGTTCAAATAATCTGATATTTTACATTAAAAAAAAAAGTAGCTCAGTTGCAATTTTCTGCTCTGTTGCATCTAAAAGTGTATTTTTTTTCTGCAAGAAAACAATGTTTACTGCAGTTGACAATAACTGAAACCCTCGTGCCAAAGAGAGCGCTCAGGATGTTTCACTTGATAAACGTGTAACGTGATGAGAAAAATGGACACTAATATTTCAATATGAGAGGCAACTGCAGCGGGGCCCAAATGGAACTGGCTGAAGAAACACATCGACTCCATTACACAAAACCTGAAAGAGAATGACTGCTGGTAAAAACAGAAACAAACATTAAAAATTCCTATTCGACCGAGTGTTTCATGAAGCCAATGTGCTACCGTGTGTCGCTGCTATAATGTGACTTCCAGTCTAACATGGAGCTGGAGAGAGTTTTTAAGTTGGATACTGCAAACGCTGTGCTTTTCCTGGAAAGATCCTCATGTGTTTCTGATGTGAGCATGCACCCACACACGCATACACACACACGCATGCAAAAGGCCTCAATCTACACAAATGCAGTGTAAAAATGCCACAGCATTGAGTGTGCTCAAATTAGCATGTAAACAACACCTTAGAGTGAATTGGTTTGAAAGTTCATTTGCATTTTGTTTGCCTGCACACTGTCATACAGGACTCTTTATTAGGTCCCTTAACCCTTCACAGTGACACTTGGCGTCAGGAGTTGGGTTTGTAATGTGCACATACATGATGGCTAATGCAGTACACTAGCTTGTATACAGTGTGATATCTGCTTCTTACGGATGACTGAACCGAACGTCCCATCTCTGTCCCCCCCTGAAGATTGTTAGAACAAAGCCAGGCTCACACATATACACTTCCTTTTGCAACCACACACATAGTCGACCGCCCACTTCATCTGTTCCTCCGCCCGCCCGCGCTGTCTTGTCTCTATAGGCCAGCTGGGAGTGCAGCAGGCGGGGCGGGGTGCTTTTGGGGGGTGGGAATAAGGCCATGCTTCACTTCCTAGAAAAACTGAGCGCTGTGATTTGTGCAGACTTCAGTACTTGTCTGTCTTTTTCTAGTCGTGTTTTGTGAAAAACACAAATGACAACAGCTTAAACTGAGGCGAACGCAACAAGGAAGAAACACATTCCTGGAAATGTCACTGCAGTCAGGGTACGTGCAGCGGTCGCCCTGAGAATGTTGTCGTTTTTGTTTGACAGCTGATCCCTGGCAGGTGCTGTGACTCTGTGTCATGACCATAGTGTAATCATATTATAACTTTACAGCATGGCTGCGTGTGCCTCTGTTATTATACTGAGTGTAAACACCTGGACTGTCCACACATCAGTCATCTGCACTCTGCTGCTGAGGCTCGCTCCTTTAACCCACTTTCTTTGTCTCAGTTTCTCACTCACATATTTCTCTCACTTCTCTGCAAATAATCCCCTTGTTAGCTTGACCTCAAATAGGCCTCTCACACTATCTACTTTTCAGCTGTGTGTGCGTTTTCTGTCTTTCTGACAGTCTGGCTGTTGAGCTGTGTTTTCACTCGGAGGTATGGACAGATGACTGACACGTTAGACTCTGCTTGCCACCACCATCATTATCAAAACAGGAGTCCATTCCTCCAGTGGACACCTGGATGCCAATCTATGCTTGTTGGAGGCTTGTGCTGGAACAACTTCTTCCTGAGACACCTCATAGTGGCTTTCCTCTAATTGACAGGTATCTGTGTGTCATTATGGTTTTTATTGTTCTGTAAAATATATATCAGTATTTTCTGATGCCTTTCTGTGCATCCTGCTGGCATATTTCATCTCTGCCAGAACAGAGTCATACCTCCAAATATAAATGACTGCAGATTAAATAACAATTGTATTTTGACCCTGACAGAAATATCCTTAATACTGTTCAGAATTCACATTTCTTATTGTTCAACTTCAAGCCCATTTTCATCGAGTGCGGTTGTAGCACTCAGCTTAGCAAGACTCCCACGATCAGTGTCATTGCACGTTGCTGACCTTTAAGCAGGTTTACTCAGACAGTGTGTGGGTACAAACGGATTGAGAAAGTAAAGTGCTTTGAGTGGCAAATGTGTAATTTAGCTAGTTTGTGACTGACTGTACTTACTAGACACTAATTAAAATTAAAAAAGTAGACCAAGTCAAATATGCACTAAAAGTTCTCCCCATTGATTTAGATTCCATTTGTGTCAGGGATCAGGGGTTTATGTACCTGTAGGTGCACCCACCTGTGCACTCCTAACTGAGCTGCACACAGTTACTGAATAATTTCTCCTCTACAAACACAAATAATCAAACTACATACTCAGCTGCCTGTGCAGTAAATCTCACTAACATTTAACACTGTCTTAGACCGTCCAAGGCAGTCCTCCTTCTATTCTCCAGTCTCAGGTTGTGGGAAGAATGTCCCTTTGGCTCATACCAGATCTCCAGAGAAGATAAGTCACTAACATTGCCAAACTGTGACCCAAGATGCTGAAATCAGAGTATATTGCACAGTGGAATGAGCTCCTCCCTGGGGAAGCAGCTAAATAATATCCACCACAACAACGGTCTGACCTGCAATCCACCTGGTAAGGGAGGCATGGGGAGCTAGCTGATTAGGAGTGACACAACTTCCAAAAAATTTAATTTAGTAAGTAGCTAAAATAAATTCACACATATACTTGAGCAGCTATTATTACAACTGGACAGTCCACCAAAGTACAGTCTGGGAAACACTGTACATGTTAAAATTAATACTAGTAGGAAGTTAGCACAGTATAATGACCTGAAACAGAAACAGCTTTGTTAAGAATTATTTCACCTACTAGTATGTATGTTATTAACTATTAATTAATGTGATATGTATGTATGTATATACATATATATATATCACAGTAATTACACTTTGCTTGTCTTATGATCACTGCGAAGAAACCATCAGGCTAATAGGCAAGAATCATAAGGCCCCATTAAACAGCTCGTCAGTACACTTTGATCAAACAAGGTAGAAAATGTTAATTTGTGAAGTTTAGAGGGCACGTAGGTGGATATTACCTTTAGATGAATGCAAACTGTCTCAATTTATTTTAATTCTTCACACTACATTATGCTAAGCAGCTTCCAGCTAAAGCTTTATATTTAGTGCACAAACATGAGAGTATCAATTTTCTCATCTAACTCTCAATAAGAAAGTGGAAAGATATATTTCCAAAATGGCATACTACCCATTTATCACTGTGTTCAAATAATAATTTTCACACGTTACCCAAACTGTTTAACCGCAGTGGAATGTGTTACAGTTTATCGCTTTTCTGATGAAAGATACCCATTCACAAGCATTCTCCATCTTTAGAAAAACTCCTGTTTCATCTATGGATGGTTTTATTATTTTCCAGCAGGGTAAGGGGCAAAGCTGAATCCACAGCCTACCTTCTTTACACTCCAAGGCCACTCTGGACTCCAAGTTGTCCATTTGAAGCTGCAGACGTTTCAGGGTGCGGTCAGCATCCCTTGACTTCCTCTTATAGGCTATCAGCACGGCAATGATGACCAGCAGCAGTAGGCCGCCACCCCCTCCGATGCCGATGATGGCAGGAAGCGTTAGCAGGCTGTCAGAGTAGATGTGAAGCGTCCCGGGGGAATACTCGTACCCGCCAGCACGGATCTGAACACACACAAGCGAAATTAAATGATCAGAGAAGAAAACAGAAATAGAAACCCCTCAATCGCCTCGCTCCCCCACCCCCCCACCCCCCACACACACTGACACATAGTTGTTCACAAGAGAGCCGCTTGATAAAACCCGTGTTCTACTGGTGGCCACCAAATCGCTGCACTGCTGGAGGTGAGTGTTTAGCACGTTGCTCAAAGGAAGAGCCGAGATAGTTGTTAAGAGCTGAGAAATTCCTACTTACTTACTTTCCCCTACACAGTGTGGGGATTTGCACTAGCACCTTAGCACAGAGTGTGAAAAAGAGAGAGAGAGAAAACAACCGGCGGTCATTTCTGCAGCAGCAGATGGTTTGAGAATAGATAAGGTGGTCTGAAGAGATCAAAAGTTGCTGGTCTGATGAAAGAGGAGCCGCTTGACCCAATTTCTGGAACAACGATCATTAAATTTTTAGCTTTTCTGTACTCAAACTAAACCGGCAGAGCTTTGACAGGCTTATACTGCTCAGGCTTACATCACCATCAGTGCTCTGAACATTTCTTGTAGGAAAGGTTTTCGATTCTTGCCTTTAGGGGAGTAGCTTCAGAGGGCTTTGATAATGAAGATCTCACAAGTTAGCCCGCTCCCTTCTTTTAATGCTACATTATCTGCTGGCGCAGTGTTTGGGTTAGATATTTTTGTTGTTTATGTCCTCATTTATCACCGTCAACTTCAATAAGCTGATAGAGGTCAGAGCACGTATAGATTTTTGAAAGCAGTGCAGCAGAGGTTGATGCAGAATGTGTTAAAGTCACATACACATCCACTCATTAAACAACCATAGTGCACTTCCAGGGCCCACACACTGATACACACACACACACACACACACAGTATAAGTAATCAAACAAAGTAATCACCAGCATTTAAATCTCTCCCCAAGGAGCCATGGTAATTATGGGAAGTCAAACATATTTTTTTTTTTTTTATGACTAACTACATTTACATAAGCACAGTGTGTCTCATTGAAAAAAAAAAAACATATACACGCACACAGTACTGGAATCCATCAAATCAAGCAATCCACCAGGGGGGTTGATAACTGATTCAAATGAGGTGCGATTATGCACTTTGAAGTTCTTGTAAGTGCACTTTCATGTTAACGTTATCAAAGTGTGATTAAAAAAATAAAATAGAGAAGCTGTTGTATCAATATCAATGTAGTCAATACCCACAAATTAAATGTGCAATAGTAGAGACAATTAGACTGGCTTTGTGTAAGCTTATGCAGCACAATTAGTTGTGTGGACATGATCAATTTGCAAAGATGGTTTGCAAAGGAGACTGAGCTAAATTAACTTTAGCAGGAGTTGAGATTAGTTAGGTAGGAGAGCGATGACATGTCCTTAAACATATTTAATGCTGCCGTATTAATTTTTTGATAATAACAATGGGCTGCATAGTGTGGCAGGAGTTGGTCAAAGTAATGAACACAGAATTAATAGCTAACTCTATTCACCCCTTTGGTTCAATGGAGCATTTATTGTTAATGCTTTTGCATGTGGCTACTAATCATTAGCGGGCACTTACTGCAGCTTTGAGATTTAAAAACAAACAAACAAACAAAAAAACTTGAGCATTTAATGAGTAGACTGCAAATGAATTTATGTTTCACAAATAATCAGCTTACAAATAATCTGTAAAGACAGCTGTAACGACCTCACACACACACACACACAAAAATCGAGTACCCAAAGCCAACGATGAGACACAATGTTTTTTTGCATCTGCATGCAATATGATTAGGTAGCAACGGGGCAATTCTGCTTTTCATGTATTTTAATTGAACAGTTCAGGATAATGTTCCAAATAATCAAAAGTGATAGAAAATTCAGTGATTCTAAGGCTGGAGAAAAGCTAAAGCATAAATCATGAAATTTATGGCTCAGTCACACTAGAGTAAAAATAGGACAGCAAACCTTCTTGCGACTACAAAAAAAAATCAATGGTTGTGTGGTTTGCTTTGAATTTTTTTGCAACACTCTCAACTGCAGTCTGACTGCAATCCCCCGTGATTGGTAGGGACATAACGGACATTATTTGATATTTCTCGGGAGGTGCAGATCAGCTTACGGTGTAGATTTCCCGCTCGATAATTAACGGTATTAAACACATAACGCACCTGCACAAGTGTAAGCGCCGGCAACATTGCTGGACACTTACGTAGGTTACGTTGTAGTGCCACAAAGAATTAATCAGGGCTGAGAGTACAAGGAGTGTAATGTGACAAAATTTATTTTAATAATAATCGTTTTTTTTGTCAGTTACACTGGTTTTGTGATCCTTTGGAGACAAAATCTAATTGCACATCCCTAGTTAAATCTGTGAGGTTCTGGCTGGACTCTGAATGTGAGCAGTTAATGAGGATTTCTCTTTAATGTGAATTTCTGCGTATGTAAACTGCAAAAATTTGCAATCTTTGCTGACTTATCACAGTTAATCACCAGCTTGATCCCATTCAATCACAAACTGATAGCAGACTGACTCCACGTCAGTCGCAGATCTTGTCTCCAACTTTGAAGCAACAATTTCAAAGACAACAAGATCACAAACACATTGCTCACGGTTGCAAAAAATTTTGGTTGTGTTATGGTCTCCAATCACTCTCTAGTGTTACTGTAGCATTAGTTAAGTGTCATATTTTTGGTCCTGGTCCTTGTGCATCTTGGCATATGTTGTATCTTAAATTGCGTACCTAGCTCTGAGTATATATGTGCATTTACACTATTAAGTATGACTACAAGAAGTGCACTATAAATACCCTGGTGGTGGTGCACTCATAACTCAAAACGATACACTTTTGTCCCTCGATGGTCATTAGCTTAGCTAGGCAGTGTTTAGCAGCAGGTGTGACAAGCTATAAATGTTCATAAAGTTCAGTAGCTAGAATAACAATCACAGGCAAACGTCTTTTCTGGTAAGTGTACGACTCTGCATCACTTACAGTACACACTGCACACGTAAGTGCACATCTGTTTGTACAAAAGCGTACAAACAGACGTAAGTGAACTGAGAAAAAAATATTTACTGGGGTATTTGGACAAAATGAGGTCAGTGTTAATGTTATCAGCAACACTATGTGTTCCATTTGAAATCCGAAGTTGGAATTTCTGAGTCTCCAGTTGGTATTTTCAACTGGAACTGTCCCTCAAGTTGGACTTTTAATTCAGAATGTCAGAGTAGCCCCACAAACCCCAACTTCACAATGTAAAATGGCAACAGTGCGCATAAACTGTAGTAAAACTGTGACTGGCTGTTGGCTGTAGCTCAGGTGGTAGAGCAAGTCATCTACCAATTGGAAGCTTGGTGGTTCCCTGGCTCCCCCAGTGTGCGTGCCTAAGTATCCTTGGGCAAGATACTGAACCCAAAGTTCCTCTCCGATGCATTCATCGGAGCGTGAATGCGTGTGAACGGTATAAAAGTGCTACATAAGAACCAGTCCATTTACCCTTTACTGGAATGGGTTCAACTCGGGAGTGATGTCACTCCCAGCTCCGACGTCCGAGGCAAATGAAACGCAGCGAATGACAAGTCTCAATGTCTGCTCTGAAGAAGGCCTCTAACCACAATAACAAAATTCCCATAACTCTTTGAAACTGTTATTTTATGCAGCAATTTAACATAAAACTGAATCCTCCAGGACACTTAATTTAAATATTAATGAGTCTTCACATGTTTATTTTAGGAAAATGGAAATGCACCGAATACCACTATTCTGTATGTCACCATTGCAAGCGCTTTTTACAATATATGACAGCTAACTTGAAATCTGTGCTCATATATTTTACAGTATGCTTTGAATGCAAAGTGCATGAGAAATATAGAAGAAATGGCTACTTTGTTACTCTTCCAGTCGTCAGCTCTAATCTGAGGTCATTTGTATGTATAAAAGAATTAACCAGGAGGGAACGTATCCTCAGATGACATGAATGTGGCATCAGTTTAAGCAAAATTAAGGTGGTGACACATTTTCTAGGCATTTGTCTATTTTTATTATCCTGTCAGACTGAAGGCTGGGGGAGGAACTTAAAAAGCTGAAGGCCAAAACAACAAACAAGTTTCTTCGAAAACTCAAGGGAGGCACACAGCTGCCAACACACAGCTGAGCATCTAAAGGGACGCACAAAGACACACTGACAAACACATACGACTTTCCTTACAGTACACTCGCTCATGCACACGACAACGCACAACAAGCCCAGTAAGTCTGGACACCCACTGGGGTCCCCTGTATGTAGGTCATTCTACATGGGGAATATTATTGTGCCACAGCTGTGTCCTTCTCCGCAACATTCCAGCGCACGGCACACACACACACACACACACACACACACACACACACACACACACACACACACACACACACACACACACACACACACACACACACACACACACACAGAAAAAGGGAACATGTGCACATAAACACAGATGTGCAAACACTCATGCAAACCAGAAGCAAGCCACAAATGCAGTCCTTGAAGTCACACACACACACTCACACACGGGAGAAGAGATAGGAACAGACAGCTCTATTTTTTCTTCGGCTATTGTCAGACGAAGGACTAACTCCACCACCCCCGCCAACACGTCGCATTGCTCCGAGATTCAACATGACATTTCGTTCAAAAAAGAGAAAAGGAGGGATAAAAAAAGAAAAAAAAAATCCAAGCCAGATCCACCTTGGAGCTGGCTGGTTCCGTTGAGAGCTATCATATTGAATTACATGGATGCACTGTCAGTGGCTTTCTAGGTATATTGGCTGTAGCTAGCAGGGAGTAAATGTCATAAAGATATAGTGAAATGACTGTGAAAGGACATTGGTGATAAGTTTAAAAGGGGTAGAAGGAGGGGAGGGGTTTGAGTGGCTGTGCTGTTGGGATATTCAGACATACATCCAAAAATATTCGCAGTGAGTGCTGCGTCGCCTGGCTGACGTTTGACCTTCTTCCATACAGATGCTCCAGGAGCTGCGCTGTGATTTTGAAAGTCTGCTCCAGTCAGAGTGAATCAGGGATTTCACTCTGGAGTCGACTGACAGCTCAACACTTTGGACAAGTACAGCTGAATGACTGCCGCGGGACTCAGTTGTAAGCGTCTTGTCTGACTTTTCCCGGCACTGTTTTCTGCTGGATCGTTATTTCGGTAAATATAAAACACTCGAAATGAAAGTGACATCAGCAGCATTTACACCACGGCTGGTGGTGGAGAAGAGAAAATGGTTGCAACTTGAGACACTTCACTTAATCATGATGTGACCATGACTTTACAAAAAAAAAAAAAAAGCAACTTTAGCTTGGATTTGCTGGGAGTTGGACAAAATTTGCACATCAGAAAGGTTTATACACAAGCGAGGTTCCTGGATTAGAGCTCAGAGACAAGCTTAGTGTCTTCATATCAGCAGCATCCTGGAGAAACCATTCTATTCTTAATAGCACCTTTAATGTTTCGGCACAGCTCTGGGACAGAGCCTTGTCATGGGCATAAACTGTAGCAAAAGCAGATATTCATAAACTTGTATAACTTACCAAATATGTCACACATAATTTAGCTCTCCGTTTGGTCTTTTTTTGGCTTTTTGTGTTCTCTAGTCATATAAATATAATGTTTGTAATACCAGATGCTCAGACAGCAGGGGTCCTCTCAGCTGCTCAGCAGAGCAGGGCGGCACACTGACAGTTAACTGACCAAGAAGAAGAGCAACTTATGAAATACCTACGTAGGCGTACAAAGGCCCATTATCAGCAGCCATCACTCGTGTATTTTAATGGCACATTGTGCTAGCTAATGTAAGTTTATCATCCTAAAAAGCTAATTGGTCATTCAAAAGCCATTTTTTCCAATTATGGTAGCACAGCTGAAAACTGCTCTGCTGATTAAAGAAGCAATACATTTGGATAGATTAATGCGTCTGGAGCATCAGACTTTTTAGGTTTGAACTGCAAAAAAAGTAGAAAAAATAAATAAGAAAATTGAGGCTCCTTTTCTAAGAAATGAAGGCCATTCCATGTAGAAAATTACTAAACTACTTACAACTTTATACAACAATGTGTGCTACCGGTGAAAGTGGCTCTAACTGAAACAGAAAGAAGTGGACGGCCCTGGTGCACAGCTGAAGAAGGCTCAGCGTCAACAGTGAAGAGGTGACTAAAGTAGGATTGTTATTTCCATCTGCAGTCATGTATATTTTATGGTATGACTCCTTGGATAGTCACTCTCATATGTGGGGACAGGGAGAGCAGCAGTAAAACCACTACATGGAACAGAGAAGGCATCAATGACAATAAATATAACATTGATTAAATCAGATCAGCTTGGGGGAGGAGCTTGTGTGGAGGTGGGTTCTGACTGTGGGTCGGCTGAAGCAGCTTAAAAAGGGAACCCAGAATGAAGCCAGTAAGAGTCTATTCTTTTCTGTATAATGAAGTTGCCAACGCAACACTGAGCTGTTGTTGCAGTCAATCTTACTTTGCACCCCTGACCAGAACCCATCTGTGACGTGTCTCTTTGTAATATGGGACTTGACTCAAAAGGTTTGCAACTGGTTGTATTCTGTTTGTATTCCTACATAAACGTGCCTATTGTGTCTACTGCACTTAAATTGCTGTCCTGGAGCAACTACATCACTTATTTGTATTTCTGTGTGTGTAAACGGCAACAGATTTCCAACTGATGGCAGCAGATTTATCAAATTTATCACAGTTAACTGCTTTATCATCAGATTGCGTATAACTGCCAACTTGACCCCACTCAATTGCAAACTGATAGCAGACTGACTGCAGACTGACTCCATCTCCCTGCATCGTCTTAACGCACCAAAGTTGAAAGAAAGATCGGGATGGCAAGTTCATTGCGCACAGTGGCAATCATTTTGGTCATGCTGTCTCCAGTGTCTCAGATCACTGTTTTTCTTAGGCCCCATTTACAGACGAAGTTTTGATGCATTTTGGCCTCCTGTTTACACGAGTCCCTGAAGACAATATTTTTTGAAAACGTTTCTCTGTTTCTGTGCAAGTGGCGAAAATGCTACTTTTTGAAAATCGGGGGTGGGGGGTGGGGTACTGGCACATGTGCACTATGCTTGCGCCTCCTATACCCACACCACCAATTTGTGGCCCGGCAATAGGAACTACATCATTTTCAACGTCTTGTGTTTCCATCTGAACACGTTGCTTTTTGAAAGCAAACAAGAAAAAAACACCACAGTTTCCACTGAAAACCTTCTCGTGTAAACGGGGCCCTAGTGTGACTGTAGCATAAGTAATTGCCTTTACATAAAAAAGTGTGAAGCTTTCACAGCTCCTGAATGAGGCCTGCAAACTCAAGCGAGGGGTGAAAGGTGAGTGAAGCTGAAACCCTGCTGAAGAGCGTTGCTTAAGGGTAATTTTAACATGTAAAGGAAGCATTTCTGTTCCTTCTATTTTGTTTTCCACTGTGGGTTTAAAAGTGTTTGACAGTAGCAAAGTACCTGTCGATCTGCACCCTATTGCACAGACTACAAAATTATATTCAAGTCCATCCTTTTCACTGCAGTGATGATTATTCAGATAGCCAGCGGGTAGCCAATAATCCTGACGATCTATTAATTACTTTAGTATGTTTGGATTTGGGGCTTGTGGTTAAACAAAAGAAACACAAAGACATTATTGTTGGCTCCGGGAAATTGCGGAGCTATTTCCAGTGTTAATGGAAATTTTTAGAGACTAAACAATGGATAAATTGAGAACATTTATTCTAAAAGGCCAAAAGTTGAAAAAAAAAAACCGTGGACTGTGACAGAGTTGGTGCTCTCTGTTCCCTTAAGTGTGGATGCATGAATATACGAGGAGTATGATGCAGGAAGATGAGTGTTGCTTTGATTAGAGATGAGTGTGGGCGGAGGAGTGACTGGCTGTGGATTTACTGTGGGTTAGGTACATTATCTTCCGTGTACTATTAAATGTCTATGCCATCACAGTAAAGTGAAGCTAATAAAAATACAGGAAAAATGGAAAAGGGCACTGAGGGACTCTGAAATCTAAAACCAGCAGCACCTGCAGCGGAGAAGTGCTGATGCTTGCACAGCTGTTGATGTGGATACGCTTCAGTGGATAGAAAGAAACATGGCTTTGCATCTGCAGACATGTCTAAAGGTCTAGTGTGGCCATGTTGAGTGTATTATGTGAACAAGTGAAAGATTTCCCCGTGAGTAGCACCAGTTAATGGATTTGACTCAAGATTAAAAGCACTGCAGTGGCTTAAAGTGTGCAGATCTGCGCCTCAGATTATCAAGGTTCTGGTTCTTGGGGGGAAAAAGTTAACTACCACCACCTTTTTTACCCCATCAACAGGTGAGCTGATACGAAGGCCAATAAAGATCAACGTGTTAATTAAGCGTAACATATTTAACAGCAGCCTTGGTGTGAAAGCTCACTGAAGCACATCCTGGATCTGTCAGAGGAAATTGTTTAGAAAAGACACGAGGGGTTATTCACACAACTCAGCAACAAGGTTAGAATGACATTACGGGCTGAGATTGTCAGACCAGAATATCTCCATATTCATCAACAGGAATTACTGGGTCAGTGTGGACACACCAGGAACAGCTTGTTATAGTCTCTGTTCTTTTTATAAATTGCTTCTTTAAAGAATCCTGCAAACTGAAAACTGACCCAGTAATTATATTAGGAAAGAAGTCTACCATGAAGGTCTCAGCCCGCAATACTGAGCAGGTTCTCTTTTATATACCCCCTTCGATGGTGTAGATAATGTGGGACAGAAAAGTCAAACAGTAAACCAAAGTCACATCAGGTCAACATCCCTGACGGGGACAGAGATGAGGAGGCAGGAGCTGTGATCTGACCGTGACTTTGTGTTGTCCAGTGAGGTTGGGCCATTCACAGAGCAGCTGGCTCTCAGACAGGGTGAGGATGCAGGGAGTCTCTCCAATCAGCACCGTATAGTTCAGGCGACTGTTACCCGGAGCCGCTGGGATCAGGTTGCGACCCTAAACACACACACAGGGAGAGGAGTGATGAGGAGAGGCACTCACTGCAGGCATGTTTTATTTACAGACCTTACAATATGATTTGTTTTGAGTCTTTCATTGAACTCCAAAGTGAGAAAAACAGAACCGTGAGCTTTTATTGTTAAATTACTTTTAGCTATCTACCTTTCTTGATGGCTCACAATGAACATTTTTCTGCTAATGATGTGATTCTCTACCTCTGGTTACTGTAGCACTGGGAAAAAAGCAGTCGGACAATAACACTGCCAATTTAATACCCTCTTAAAGGACTGGTGGTTCTCCATATTCTTCAGCTAACACTGAAAACATCAGGTCAAATATATATAATGTCATAAAAAAAAACATTGATTTCCAACAACAGCTGTAATTTCTAGCAATTGTTACTTGAATAAAAGTAAACGGTGCATTTGTAGGGGACTATTTTCCATCACATACATTATTGTGCAAAAGTCTTGAGTTTCCCCTCATTTCTTTATGATTGAGCCAGGCTTTCTGGTCATGTTTTTGAGCAGTTTTGAGCAGTTTTCCAGGCTTTCTGAAGGTCTTTCAAAGTTCTTCTTTAGACATTGGCTGCTTTTTCACTTATTTTCAGTCCAACTCAATGGAGGAACCAATGTTGTGTCTACAAATAGACAACTTAACAAAGACCCAATTTTAAATTTTATCTCTAGGCACCTTGTTAATAGCGCAAAAACACATAATTTGTTCCCATTTCATTTACTTTGTTAAAAAAAATAAAATGCCAACAATAACACAGTCTGATAGGCATAAAATAGTATTTTTGCACCAACAAACAGATTCCCGTAGAGCTATGAAGCAAATCTTGACATATCTCAGTGTGGTGAGCAGTGTGTCCTTAAAGGTTAAGGACAAAAGAAGAAGTGGCAGGCCTAAAAAAAAAAACGCAGATGAACAGTATCTGAAAGTTAAGTCCTTAAGAAATAGCAATGAAATCCAGCACAGGCCTGACACAGGAACGTCAACTGAACCATCAATACAGGACCATCAGCTGAAGGGCAAGCATCTGGCCCTGCAGCTGACCCAGCTATCGTTCGCAAAAGCTTCATCAGAAATTGTCTCAGTGGAAGAATTGTTGTCAAGAAGCCATTGTTATGAAAGGAAAACAGCGAGAAAAGGCTGAAGTCACCCAAGCTACACAACAACTGGACTGGAAATCAGTGGCAACAGCTCTTATCTAGTGGCTGGTTCAAATCCTTCTCAATGTACAGAGAATGTCAGGAAAGACACACAACAGTGAGTGTCTACAGGCATGTGTAAAACACAGTGGAGGCTCTGTTATGGTTTGGGGCTGCAGTTCAGTCAGTGATGATGGGGATCTTCTCAAAATGGATGGATTATGAATACAAAAAAGTACCATCAGATTTTGATCCACCATGCACTACCATCTGAAAAGTGCCTGATTGGCAGTGGCTTCATTCGTCAGCACGACAGTGATCCCAAACACACTGCCAATGCAGTAAAAGCACACCTGGATAGACAGAAAACACACAGTGGAACACTATCAGTCAAGGATTGGCCTCCCCAGAGCCTGAACTTCAACATTATTGATGTGGTGTGGGATCATCTTGACACACAAGGGAACAAAAGGCAGCCAACATCCAAAGAAGAGCTTTGAATGTCCTTCAAGAAGCCTGGAGAACCATTCCTGAAGAGTACATAAAGAAATTATAGAAAGCTGCCTGAGAGTTCAGTCTGTGCTGAAGAATAAAGGCGTTCATACCAAATATTGACTTTCAAGCTTGTTAGAATTGTACAAACTCTGTTTTGGCCATATATACTGTATTCCCATGTATGTTTGCACATGATTCAATAAATCACTGCACCTATTTCCCATTTTCCTAATAAAACACAAAGAAATGAAGACTGATTTAGGACCTTTGTGCGTTACTTTAAATGGAGGTTGTTTGATTATCCTAAAAAAGTTGATTACTTGATTACATCAGTTCACAGTTAGTGTTTGCAAATGATATTCCTGATACAGTGTTGTTTTTTGATAGTGCTATAATTGTGTTTTTCTTGGACCCAACATATTTTGCTTAGACATAATTTTCAATCCAATTCTCAGGATATGAATGAGAAATAGGGTTTACCAATCCCTGCTGTATATACTAGAATAAATAATAGCACCAGTGAGGCACACAAACCCACACAGACCACTTCTGCTTTGTCTTCTGTCCTGTATTCAACACAAAGTCTGCACCCTCAAGGTGTGTAAATTCTAACATTTGTCAATTTCTGTTCCAGTCTTTCATTTCAATATCTAGTGCTATTTGATACACACTCTGCCTGTGATGGAAGGAGGACACAGTTAGTGGTGTGAAAAGAAGGAAGCAGAGTTAACAGCGAGAAAACATAAAAAACAACTACAAGGGGAACGATGAATACAAAGAAAACAAGGCAGATAGGAAATATGGTGAGAAAAGGCAAGAGTGGAGAAAAGATTATGAGAGGTAGGTAGAAAAAGATGAAAGGGGTATACTCGAAAATGAGAAAGAAAGGAAGTAAAGTGAGCGAGCCAGACAGACAGAGCGCGGGAGTGAGAGAGGAGATAGCTGCCGTGTCTCCCGCTGGCTTAGCAGTGGGTCGCAGAGACAGACTCCGTTTTCCAATCCCATCGTCTCTGCAGGCCGCCACCCAGCCCCGCTCTGCAACCCTGTAAACATGCATCCCATTCCATCTCGCAAACACACTCG
Organism: Archocentrus centrarchus; assembly: GCF_007364275.1. Classification (NCBI taxonomy): domain Eukaryota; kingdom Metazoa; phylum Chordata; class Actinopteri; order Cichliformes; family Cichlidae; genus Archocentrus; species Archocentrus centrarchus. The sequence continues at coordinate 30,315,047 of NC_044352.1, read as the reverse complement.
CTCACACGCACACACTCACAGCTTCCTAGCCACATACAGACAGAGTTCAAGCCAAACAAGCACTGGAGTTGCAACCACACACAGAGCTGTTGCCACACATAAACACAACAGGCAAGAAGCGTCACGTGGGGACACGCTCTCAAAAAGACACGAGCACACGCAGGAAAGCGCTCACACACACCGCCAAGACCCGATGATTTTTTTCTTCTTCTTCTTCTTCATTCTTCTCTCTCTCTCTCTCTCTCTCACTAACACACCTCAGTAAAAAACGCACCCCACACTACAGATGAGAAATTAATTGCGTGGCAGGCGCAGTGCACGCATCTGAGAAACGCTACCCCCACATCCCATCTCGCCAAATTGCATTTTTGTCCATCTCATCAGTGCTTCCAGTGGGTAGGCAGTTTCACCAACAAGCCAAGCAGGAGATTTGGCAATTACTGAGAGGCTCACTGCTAATAAATTATCATTTAAGAAATAAATCACGACGGTTACGCTGCTTTCCATCTCTTTATGGAAATAAACAGCGTAACACACTCTCTCTGTGATAACATAAGAGATAGTCGAGGCACACTCGAGCAAAAAGATACAACATATCAATGTGACATTGATCTAAAAGAAACGAATTCTATATTGTCTCTTTATGTGAGCATTAAATAAAGCTTATTTACACTTTAAAGCCCACAAAGTGCCAGCAGTTTAAAGACTGTGTGCACTTTTGTCTCCACCCGCTGCAGTTATTTCTGCACTCTAATCCGCTGATTATTTTAATATCATAAATATATTCTCTCCAAAACAGCCGCATTAATTCCTCTTCAGTTACTCTTTGACTAAACATTTCAGGTGAGCTGGGCGAGATAACGCAGTGACACATACACACAGCTCACAAAGTGCCAATTAATTTCCCGTACTTACATCCAATCACAGTTAATGAAAATAAAAACCAATGTAATCCAAACCTCTGGGCCTGTTTGTTTCCACGCTGCCCTTCCAGCTCTAAAGAATTAATACAAATTGAAAGAACTGCTTTTAAAAGACCTCGAGGCTGTGGGGGAGGACGGTAGTCAGAGAAGCTGCAGTTACTTACTGAAGGACGGATGCTGGCCTTGGTAGGTGTGGACGTTTGCTTTCACCTTTCAGTTGTGAATTTACAAAGTTTTTCTTCTCTTTATTCAGAGACCTTAACACATTTGAGAGTTTTTCTTTTTTTGTGTGTGTGTGTGTGTGTGTGTGTGTGTGCGAAGAAAAACAGCCTGTGAGTGCGTGTTTGTGTGTGTGTTCATCAAAGCTGCTTTTGCCATTATTAATTGAAAATGGGTTCAATATATTTGAAACACTTGTGGCTAATATGAAAGTAGGAAACCTTGGGAGAAAACTATCTGCCAAGTAAAAATAAAAGCATTTTAAAAGGGTTAAAAAAAATGATGGATGTTTTAAATTAAAAACTTAGTTCTTCCTTTTAATTTTGTGCTGTGAAGCATTTTTTTCCTTTGTAGAAAGTAACTAACTGGTAACCTCTCCCCTCGACAGCAGCTGCCAACAGAAGTGTAAGGAATGGGTGAAAAAAGGGGGCCTTTTTATCTGATTTAATATACTGTAACATGTAAGCTTTAGCATGCTCAGCTGACTACCTACGAAAGTAACCACAAGTTTCTGACAGGATTTAGTTTAGTCTTAGTGACTCTGCTTGGCCTGTTGGCATGAACTTTACCAAACACACAGATTAATCTTTGCTCTGAAAGCTTTCTTCTTTTGTAATGCTACAAGTTAAAATATACAACATGGCAATATGGTATAATGTGCCATTTGAAATTGTGTGATTTTATTCCAGTTACTAATTCCCTATCATACTTAAAGTATGATACCATCTCCAGAGTGGGATACAATGCCATATAAGTGACTGTTTATTTATTTAGATTCTACAAGTCCATCTTTTTGTCTTGGCAAGGTCGCTTTTCATTTAGTTCAATATATATGAGTCCACAATTAACTGCATTCAAAAACTATACTTTGCACAAAAAAAATAAGGAAATTTGTGTTTGGTCGATTATTTCTTTGTTGTAACAATACTTCTTGGCAGTAAATTTAGATATTGTTGGAATGCCTGTTTATTTCCCCTTAAATGGAGCCACATCTGTAAGGAAAACACATTTGTGGGAAGCTTAGGGAAATCCTTAAGAACTAACCATCATTACAGTACCTATCAGCCAATGCATGGTTAAATAGCCCAGATAAAAACAGCTGATTCCATAAAAAACAAAAAGCTGGTCTTTGACTTCTGCCTTTCTCGTTCTACTTCCCACTGCATGAAGTCATACAAAGACTCTTTATACACCCCTAACCATACTGAAGAAACTTTTAGATTATTTGAAAATCACCAAGCAAATGTGGCAACTTTTAAGTCTGTGCAGGTTTCTTATTCCCATTCTACTCAAAGGTAAGCATCCAAAGGTAACAGCAATGAGTACTTGAATCTCTTTATCCTCACAGCTGCATTGTACAGTCTGTCCCTGACAAACTAATAAGCATTTACAAAGCCTCCTAGTGCTGTTAGACAAAAACCTCAGATCAGAGGCCTGAGAAATAAACTGAATTGTACAGCCAGCTAGAGAAATGCGCCTTTCTGACCTTGAGAATAAGTGGCGATGTGGGTTTGAGCTCCAGTATCCCAGAGGGACTCAATGGTTCAAAGACCGGGTCGGGGTAGTAGCTGAATGTCTCGTTGACCACCACCAGAGCATTCACGTTGTCCATGTAGAACCCAATCTCATCGGGGCCGGTGCCAGTCTCGGAAAAACCGAGCTCTGAGTCGGCCACTGACGGAGCGAGGCACACCATGACTGAATTGTTATACACTGTACAGTTCTGAAAGTGAGACAGGAAAGAGAAATGTACTTAGTCATGGGCAGGAGCTACCAAATACAGGATAATCTTGATAGTTACAATAAAGAACTATTGTATTTTTACCCAAACACTTAAATTACTAAACACTTAAAACACTAATGTTGTTATAATTTTATTTACAAGGTGGTTACATACGGAGCAAAAAAGGCACAATTGCCTCTTTTAGAAATGACCTGCAGGCTATAATTTTCTTTTTAAATGGATCTGTTGGGCATAACAACCCATCCTTTTTAAAGTCAATGCCCTGTGAAACTACAATGCTGTTAGGCCTATTGGAAATGTAAATTGGTTGCAAATTTATGATCAACTGTTAATAACAGGCAATGTGCTCCGTGCCTTTGCTTGTACCTGAGAGTGTATTTACAATATTGCTTTGAAGAATACATGAATACATGATGTCATGGCCATGCTTGCATTCATTTATAAGACTGCCTGGATAATACTGTCTTAGGCACAACAAAGTTATTTTTAATTGCGACAGTGGAGTTTTAATAATGCATTTTCATCGTCACGGACCTCTCATACACAAGCACAGGGCTGCAGTCTCACCAAATAAGAACCAAATGCTGGACTGAAGGTCAGAAAAATGTAACTGTGATTTGTAGTAAACGGATGACAACATTTAAAAGTCCTTTAAGAGCAAAGTAGCACTTTGATAAAGGGCTGTTAGAGATGCATCCTGTAGGTTGTTCTCCTCAATAAATGACGGCGTTATCTGCAGACTGAAGTGCCTCAGTGCTGTTTGAAGTTCAGTGTTTAACCTTGAAAACTAAAAAGCTTCAGCTCAGTCACCAAAGTGCTTTGTGAACATTATCAATAGAAGGGATGAAATTCTTCAACTCTTCAAACAGGACTTTTGGTTTTGTGTGGATTTTCTAGCTCTACCTCACTAAACGCACATGTAGCCTCTCATGCTGTCTTTTTTTTTTTTTGTAACACAAACGCTCATGATGCAGTGACATTTGAAAAGCTTTATGGCCCGGGGTAGCGTTAGATGTCTGAAGCTGTAGCTGCAGAACGAGGAGACGTGAGCAACACACACAGACAAACTGTCTGCCACCTTCAGCGGCACATAGAAGAGGCTGCTGGGAGATGTCCTTGTGTACACGGAGAGGTCTGTTTCAGGGTATTTGTCATTAAATGTATGTATCTAGGTGTACATGTGAATAATGTATATTGTAAACATTGTACAGCTGAGTGTGCATAGGTGTTTGTGTATGCTGGTGCGTCAGTCACATCGGCACTCACATGAAAGGACTCAGCCTGCCCATACTTGGCCCTGATCTTTGGCTCTCGGATGGTTGCGAGGTTGGTGCCACTCACTGTCAGCAGAGTTCCACCACTGCAGAAGAAGAGGAGAGTAGTTAGAGATTATCTGTCTCGACCTGTTTGGCTTCGATGAAGTGAAGTGATACATGCTGGACAGATGGGATGATGGTCAAAGAGCAGAAATCGGGCTTCACATCAAGAGCTGCACATTGTGATTGATGTACTGGATGGAGTTAGGTTTAGACAACATGTGAACTTAGATAGAAGGCTAAATAGTAATAAGCTCAGAGTGACTTCTTTTCTCTTAAAGCAAGACCACAATGGTTCTGTAACCTTAATTGTACCAAAATACAGTGTTGTGCAGAAGTCTTGAGTCACCCCTCATTTCCTGATATTTTGCTTGCAAGCAGCCAGGTTTTCTTTTATTCTTTTAAAGTTCTCCAGGTTTTCTGAAGCTCTTTCAAAGTTTTTCTTTGGACATTGGCTGCTTTTTCACTCATTTTCCATCCAGTCCTTGTGCCTGACCATTTCCAGAAGTTTTTTTTGTTTATGAAGCTACTTTACACTGACCTATGAATCACTCAAGCATACCCCCCCCCCCCCCCCAAAAAACTCAAGGGATTAACCAGAGTTGTGTCTGCACATAACAGACAATTTAGCAAAGAACCAATTTTAAATGGTTGTTACTTGCAGCTTGTCACAAAAACACAAAACTGGCCCTTCAGTTGATCCATCTGGAGAGAGGTACAACAGCAAGGGTCTACAGCCATCTCTAAAACATGGTGGATGCTCTGTCATGGTTTGGAGGTGGATTTCAACCAGTGGTGTTGAGTATCTTGTCAAAACTGACAGAAAATGAATGCAGAAAACATCGGATTTTGATCTACCATATAATGACATCTGGAAGGTATATGATTGGCTTTGTTTTTCAGCATGACACACTATCAGTCATGGATTGGCCTCCCCAGAGCCCAGACCTCAATGTTATTGGAGCAGTGTGGGATCATCTTGACAGTGAACACTTTGCAGAGACATCAAGACTGTATTTTGCAAATTTCAAGTTTAAATTAATTAACAAACTTTTTTACGATGTTAAAAGAAAGTGTAACCGAGGCAATATACTGCTTGATCCAAAAATATATTTATTTTTGTGCATTACTATGATGTGCATGTAATTCCTCGCAGGCAGATTTGATTAACTTGAAAAAATATTTAAGGAGCAGAATTAACACTGACATTTTCAGGAGCATTTTTTTTCCCTTTATGAAATGGTGTAGTTCAGCGTCACCTTCCAGCTTTTTGTTAAATGGTTAGAAAGCTTTCATAAAATGTTAAAACAGTTTGACTACTTCCTAGGATTTAAAGAAAGTTTGCTCCAAGCTTAGAGCTGGATTGCCCTGGGTGTCAGGGAGGGTTTAAATAATCTTTCATAGAGGAGTTTACAGCTAAAAACAACAAAAAATGAAGAGAATATTAACATGTTTGGGAGAAGGTGAGAAAGGAGAAACAAGAACGAAGATCCACAGAGATACTATACATACAAGTCTGTCTACATTGTGTTTGCCTTAAGCTGGTGTATGGCACTGGACTGAATACAGTACATCACCATGCCAGAACTTGGCTAAACTGCCAGGAATCATTTTGGATATCATACTGGTCAAAACGGCAAATTTCTTTGGACTTTGTAATACATGTCTAGGGAAATATTAGTTTTTATTCAATCGTATTCTCTTTTTGCTGTTATCCAAAATGACTTGTGGTCTTATTTATTGGGATGACCCTCAATGCACGATTATAAGCACTGAGGGAGGATCATGAAGTTCATAGAAAATATAAAGCCTTTATCACAGAGGACTCTTGCCACCTGTAAAGGGAATGGAGTTAGCCTTACATTTTCACAGCTACACTTAAATTGGATTTACAAGGTTTTCTCGAACCTTTCTTACCTTCTCAACACCCGCTTTGTTTTGCAGCTGCAGTTTTCTGCTCGAAGATCAGTGCTTTCACTGCTGTTAGGCTATCTGTGCCACTGAGAAATACTGTTTGTAAGACTCTCTATCATGTGTCTTTCTGCAGGATTCTCACTGTCTGGAGGGGTTTGTACTGTAGTTCCTAGCACTGCTGTCTGAAATGAAAGGCTGGAATGAAACCATGTATTTTGGAGAAATCATAAACAATGTGTACCTCCCTTACTACTCAAGGATGTTAAGGCATTTTTGAAACCCAAAAACCAGATATCCACAGGGTTTTTCTGTACCTTTTGTGAATTCTGTAGTTTAACTGGCCAATGCCAGAAGTGAGAACTTACTGACAAAAAAATCTTGGGATCTTTCTGAGGCTGTCTGGCTGGCTTGATGCAGAATGTAATACACCTTATTCTCTCACTCAGGGATCCCTGAGCCTTACTGCAGCCTCTGCTATATACACCTTAAAGCCAAGTGTTTTTCAGATTTACTCTCTCTGTTGCTTGGGAATATTTGGTGGTATCAGGAAACTATCGCAGGAAACTGAAGGGATTTGCATCATTGCCACTGCACTCTTTTTTCTGGTCTCTGATATTGTGAAGGTTTAACCCAAAGAGCTATTTCAAAAAAATATGTTTTGGTATGTCTTGATCAGCCATATTTGTAGACTTATACACTCTGAGGTCATAGCAGCAGATAGCCAATAAAACTGTAATGTGTTCCCTGTTACTTGTCCCTTTATCTTTGGTTTCTTACTGCAGCTCTTCCAGGATCAAAGATACCTGTTGGCTTTCACAAATCCAATGATTCTGTGTGTACTCAAAGTGATGAACCTCGCACAAGAAGTTTCATTTGGACTTCTTACCATTGGACACACAGCAGGAGTATATTCACTCATATTCTTATCGACTTCCTGCTTTTGAAGCAATGGAGACTTAAAAATTGGACTGTACAGTAGGGCCATGATGAGCTGACAATCGTTTCTGTCTCTGGACCTGTCACTATAGAGAGAAGGAAAACATATGCCTATGGGTCCTATGTACCTGCTATAGAAAGCAGGATCATGTCTGTAGGTTCTCAGTCATCCAGGTCATGGTAGTCTTGAGAGCTTGAAAAGCAGGCTTTTTTCTTTTTTTGGAAGTCATTTCCCACTGGGGGAAACTTCACCTTAAGATGTTCCTCCCGGTGGGAAACAAGCCCCAGTAGGGATTTATTACCTAGAACTCTCCACCGGTTGTTCTAGAACTGAAGAACCCTCTTGGGTGAGATCCAAAACACCTTCAAAAAAAGAAACCTTAAGAAGTCCAGATGCCTTCTTTCCAAGCTCTCAAGGTAGGATGAATACGTTAGTATGAATAGCAGCTCAGTGAGGAGAAGTTCAAGGGCTTCCTGTGGGATTAAACAACTCATCTTGGCAAGACATCCACAAACTATAATAAAGACCATACAGGCAGACACAAATTCAGCCATAGTACTACAGCATTCACTGAGGCACTGGACAAGCCTTAGCCCCTCCCCTGTTGAGTACCCTTTTCAACCCTCCACCATGCACCAGAGCACATTTCATCTGGTGGGTTGCCATAGAGTAACATTAACTTCTGCAATATCAAGGTGTCTCTTCATAGTCAACATTAATCTGACACTTATCCAGAATGACTTAGTGTACAAGCACCAACAGCAGGATGAATGATACGTGAAAAGAAGCAGAGGCAGAACCTGTTAATATCTTAGGAAGAGAGTTTGGCTGGCTAACAAGAAACATTCATCTCTCACTCTAATCCAGCAAGACTTACAATAGCAGCAAACGGTAATGAAAGGGTGAGACAGGGAGTAAATGATAAAGGTAGATGTACCACCTCTAGCATCGTAGGTAGATAAAAGGCTTCAAGCCTGGCTATTCTTCTCAGATTCTCAGTCTTTTTTTTTCTCTTTTGGCAGGTTGCCCATTACTCGCTAAGGATACCTGATCTCATCCATTCTTTGGATAACACTATCATGTTTAATACACGATTATAGGTGTTATGGGACACATAAAGTCTCTGACTTGTATTTTGACAGCTGACAAAAGTACCCATATTTTTCTGATTGCTTACACTTTTACAAAGTATTCCCATTAACTTTTTTGTAATACTGTATTCATGTCATTTCTTCTACAGCACTGTAATCTTCAAGAGCCAAATTCGGCTTAAGTAACTGGAAGCGAGACACTTCAATTCACTATGGATGAGTGCCATGAAACTCTGCCAGTGTAGTAAAATTAATTTTGTACAAATCAAGTTTGTTCTGTTGAGCAGACTCTAATTAATGTTAAGAAGTTTAAGTAGGAAACTTCCATCTAACCTATTTTAATGATTTTTTTAATCTCCTTCATTCCACTTTGAATACAAATTAGTTTTTGTGTCATGGCCAGCGACGGTTCTCCTGGCATATTGGTTTGGACGATTATTATACAGTTACATGATTAATGTAGCTGTATTATATATTAATATATTTTCTATATTATATATTTATTTATGTTTCGCTTAAGTCATTATGAATGCAAGACAGTCCAAAGCATCATAATATTCTGAGGCCTTGAAACACTGTTGCATGAGCAATGCTCTAGTGCCTACAATATAGATTACATATAATATAAACCACAATAACAGAAGGAACGAGTGACCGAGGATAACACTACTGTTTACACGACAGATGAAGACGCATAAAACAGGAGCCGAGGGCACATTCAAATGAACATTTTTTTAAATTAGCTGTTTATGTTAGTGCTACAAAAGCAGACAGACCACACTTCTAATAATACTGGCTGTCCTCTGCCTCCCTTCGACTCTTCTGCTGTCCTCTTCAGCTTGATGTATATTTGTACTGAATCCTTCTATCCCTGTTGCTCCTCTCTTTGTCTAAGTGAGTCTCTTTAGCTCAGGTACATGCTTCAGGGAACAGACAACAAGACAATCAGAATAAACTCTCAGAGATAGCTGAGGAAATCCAGCTACTAAGGTTAGTGTTTCTGTCTGCCCCTTCTCCTGCCTTCTCTTTTCCTTCTTGACTACTCAGTTTTTTTCCATTTTCTCTTGTTGGGTAGCAAGAGAAGGATTAGCTGTTTATATATATATATATATATATATATATATATATATATATATATATATATATATATATATATATATATATATATCTGGAGATATTGATGATTAAAAATTGATGATTTGTAAGTTGAAATTATGAAAACTTGAAGCACACACATATGGTTCAGTCAAGCTACTCTTTAACGGTGAACAATTAGAGACAAAATTTCTTAATTTTAGCTGATTCACAGCAATCACTGGATTGGTTTCAGGGGCGGATGCCCTCACTTGACGTTGACTGTTTCAGATTTCTGTGGTCGCCCGCAATTTGCATGGAAGACGCAATATTGTATGCAAACACTTGCTAACTAACCACTAAACATTAACAAAGCTTGAAAAAAAAATGCAACATACTTTAACTTTGACAGCAAACGGTCTCCATGCAGTCTTTGCATGCAATCTTCACACTTAGCTGTGGGTTAGTGGCGAGTTAGCGAGTGTTTGCAGACAAGTCTGCATCTTCCATGAAAGTTGCAGGTGATTGGAGCAAACGGCCACTGACCAAAGCAATCACAAAGAGGTTTATCATGCAGCACTCTATACCGCTTTGCGACCATTTTCACCTACCGACTGCTAGCAACCTACAGCCAACCGTTCAAGGAATACACATTTTTCTCTAGTAACCAGTCATTGCCAAGCACTCTTAAAACAGTCTCTAGGCCTGTGCTTTCTAATTTACCAAACTTTCCAGTTTACTGTTAATATTGTACAAATCTGAGAGTTAGTATTTCACAGGAATGCATGGGTCATGGATGATCTGAAGGGAAGGAAGAAATTTTCAAAGTGTGCACAATCAGTCCTACAACAGTTTGCAGAAAATAGCTTCAGGCAGCTTCCTCGATTCAGATTTTTGAGTCCACCAAGCGATATTTGAGTGCTTGCACATATGAGATATTTTGGATTATATGCTCCCCACATATAATACTGCAATAAGTGTTCTTCTTGACTTTACACACAGAGGTGACATCTTAGACCTGCTCACCTTGCTGCCTTGCTGGTGGCTTGGCACGAACAAACTTTGATATGCTAATTCCCAATCTGATCTTTCTGCTTGTAATTAAACTGTTACCGAAGCACACATATTTAGTCTTAGCAACTACCAGTTTTTGATACTTACTGTTAAGCAGCTATATGACAGTGGAAGTGCTAATCAGTGCTTTGCTTAAAGGCACACTGGCAGTACTCAGTGAAAGAGTGGCAAGCCTCCTACCCATCTGCTGTATTTATTCTGTCTGTTTGGGAGAAAATTTGAATATTCTGTTCTAAAATTGCTTCTCTAACCTCTACTACTGCCCAAATAAATGTCCCCAGTATCCCAGATGAGTGCTCCTCATTGATTTATTTTTGAAGTGCTCTGTCTTCGTCCTAAATGGAATATCATCAGCCAAGCACAATGGTAATGCACTCTCTCTCCACCCCTGCTCTCTTTCTCCTTTCACTGTCTTTTATCCACTCTCGCTATCATCTCCCAAGCACAATGATAATGCTCCCCAGGCGTGCATGTATCCGCACAAAAGCAGACAATAAGGCAGATATGAACCGATATACTGTCACGTCTCACTGGTTCGTTACACTTTGTACCTAAACCAACATGCAACAGAGAGGACTGGCTGAAATTCATCAGTCAAATTAAAGCCTCTATCCATTGAAAGCACCACACGCACTTTGTCTATCACAGTTTGGTTGCTGCTTCTGAGGTGCATGAGTTGTTTTGTGGTTTTCTGAACCAGATGGAGGAGGGATCTGGGGCCAAACATCAGGGACTCTGGGAATCAGTGGGGTGTCTGTGTACATGTGTGCATGCATGCCTCTTGTTTATGTGGGATCATCACTCCTGAGTGAGCTTCCTGAAGTAGAACCCTGGTTATGAGCTTTTACACACACATTCACAAAGACACCCTCACAATGGGTGGGAAGGGCAGTGATTGGGCCTCAGCTGCTTCTTGGCCAGCCCTACTGGGCAAAGCGAACTGGGCAGGATTCATCAACACTTTTCTCTAACAAGCTCTGCATCTATCTCCTACAATCTGCTGATGAGTAACAACAGGGAAGGAAGCGAGGAACACAGAAGGGGCAAGAGGGAGTGAGGTAAAAATAAGGAGTAAAGAGGCAGGACTGCTGTCTATGTCAAAATATCTAAATACATTACAAAGAAAGAGAATGACAAAATCCTAATTGGTACTGATATGACATAAAGGAACAGGGTACATACAGGACTTTGACAGAACATGTGAAACAAAATGAAGTCCCACCTGTAAGGTAGACCACAGATAAATCACTGGTTGTTTTTAATTGACAAAAATATTCAGCTTGAAAATACCAACCTCCATCATAACCATGCCGTTCTTAGAGTTACAGGCTGGACCTAAATTACACAAAAATCAACCGATGCCATTAATCAGTGGGTATTTGGGCTAGCAATAAAAGTCAAACCCAGTCTGCTTTCCAAACAGGATTAAAACTGGTGATTAGTCTGAGTAACAGCAAACTCAAACAATGTTCCACAGAAAAATAAATTCTAGCTGTGAAGGAGCTCCAGAAAAATCACAAGGGTAAGAGTAAGTTATTTCCACCAATCTAAGTATCCATCATAAAGCCCAATAAGTGCATGTGTCTGCCCTGTTTGACAGTAAATCTACTTTAATGTGAAACTGTTTGCTTGTGTGCGTCTTCCCCAGTGATGCTGCTGTCATGTTCAGCGCTGAGTTGTGGAGAGTCTTTATTTATTTACTGTAGCTGCTGATATCCAGTACTGTGTGAAAGGCTGCAGAAATCTGTGCATCAAACTGCAACAGCTGCATTACTTCAGGCAAAGAACTTCAGTCTCACTCATCATCAGCTGATCAGTATTAGATGCCTCGTCAATCACCTAATCAAATTCAAACCATTAATGATGAGCTTAAACTCGCCTCTCTCTCTTTTTTTTTTTTTTTTTTTAGATAAAACAAGCTGCTGCTGACTAAAAACTTCTTGCTCGAGCCAGTTGAAAAATCTCCAGAGGCAAAGTCGATTTACATCCATCTAAACTAGCTGTCAGAGGTCTCATCCAGAATTTAAGTCTGCTCAGACTGCTTTAAGAACGCTTCCTCAAATTTGCCATGTTGATGCTCCTGGAACACAGCAGTGCAAAAAAAAAAAAAAGAAAAACACAAAGTCCAATCTAAAATTTCCTTCAGCTGCAAGCGTCTGAGATTATCCACCCTGCATTAACTCTGGATTTGTACTAGACAAAAGTCCAGCAGGAAAAAATACTTTTGGTTCAGTGATTTTACTAACGTCCCTGCAGGAACTCTTGAAAACTGCTTGGATATGTTCTATGAGCAACAGCTTTGTTTCTGTTGGTAGCCAAATATCCCCTCTCAAGAAAAACCAGTTAGTTGGGCATCAAATGAGAAATGTGAAGTTACAATGCAGCACGATGGCTTACCTGGCAATGCTCCAGTCAGGTTCAATCTTCAGAACAGTGGGGTCTTCTGTATAGTTAAACTTGACTTCTGGGTTTCTGAGCTCTGCATCATCGATGTCCACCAAGACTGAGGTACTTCCTGGTGTCAATCCAGCTGGTGTAACGCACACTATCTCACGGGAATTCCTCCTGGATGGACAGATAGAGGAAAAATTGGAGGAAGTTGATTCCACACCCAACACAGACTTGAGCCGAGAGCAAATTATATAACTAATGTCAACACGCTCAAATCGAGGGCTGTATTTTCACTTTTCCATTTACCAGGCACTGAAAAGGTAAAACCCATTTCACCACAAAAGGTTGTAACCCTTCTTTTGAAGGTATAAAGTTTCTGATTTCTTGCAGGAATTTTCCAATTAACTAAGAATTATTGGACAAGAATACATACAGAGAGAATAAAGGAGAAGTAAAATTAGTTTTGAGAAGGCAACTATTCACATCTAACAGAGGAAAATTCTTAGCAGCACCCTAGCAAGAAGCTAGAAGTGCCTAATCACTCAGAATTAGAGAATAAAGAATTATAATAATAAAGAGGCAATGATTTCTTTCTTGTGTCAGGGCATTTATTTCATACTGAGGACCAAGTGGAAGAGATGACATATTAAATGACTTTTCCCTTGTAATTACCAATGTCTGTCCTGTGAAGCCAATTAATCTCATGCTCTTTAAGTCATCTTGTAAACTGCCTATCTGATTAGATAATTCTGCTTGTAACCAGAGCACTTCAGCTCATAAAACAAGCCAAGTCCTGCTGTTTGATCAGTCTCATGACCTCCTGGAATATACAAATCAAAGTTGGTTTTTCACTGGAGTCCCAGTGTGAGAGGCCAAGACAGAACATGCATATGGTTAGAAAAAAACCCCAAAAACATTAGGAACAATTATACGCACGTACAACTGGGATTAACAACTGTTCTGTCAATCTATCAGCAGTAACCTACAAGGCTTAAAAAAGAAGCCAACACTTAGTGTCAAACACTGCAGTTCCTTTGAGAATTGCCACTTGAGGATGGTTCAAAAAGTGGGTCAATCCCCACAGATTCCCCTGTTAAAATGTCTAACCTAAGAGTAGAAATTAATATGTCTACAGTCTAGCTAAAAAAAGAGTACTTTGTCTCTTTAGCTAATTTGCCCCAATCATATTAAAGTTATATTTGAGTAGAGGTGTGGCCAGACTGAGTTACAGGTGGATGTGGAAAGAGTGGGGCTACAGCTGCTAGCTATCTGCTAGGCTTCACCTCCCATAATCTGAAGTGTTTCTACTGCTGGAGCTATTATCTAACTAACAACATGCCAACAAATATGCTACTTTTTCATCAGAGCGTAAAAACACAAATGTTAACATGTTTGCTGGCACGACAAAATAAATTGGTGAACTTGAAATGTGTCGACTATATTCCTGAAGTTTTGTGCTAACGGTACCCTGATACCTTTAGATATTGAATGCTGGATTTTTCCTAGTCGTATTTTTACATTAGTGTGGCTGAGCCATTAAATATGGTCAATTCTGGCTAATAAAAACATACTGCTGTAGCTATAAAGCTAGCTGACACTTCAAAAAGACTATAGGACTACAAATTGGGTGATGTTGTAGTAGCTATAGCCATCCTTTATATACAGTCTAAGCTCTGGAGCCATTATTTAGATAACTACATCGAATCTGCGGCTGTTTGCATTTACCGCTCTTATTTACATTTCTTTATTTTAGCCCTTTTGGATCAGATCATCAAAAAAATGACGTCAATAATCAACGTTACCAGTCACAAACACCGGGGGGGGGCGGGGGGTTAAGAGAGTTTATGTGTGCTGGCTGATCCCACAGGCAAAATAACATTTTGAATTGCAGTCTTGAGTGCAGTCCTCCGTAGATACATTATCTAATATGTATTTAGCACAGTTGAGTGGTGGCTGCTTTTCTGGGCCATGACTTCACAGGAGCAATGTACAGTACGTGTGTGTATATAGAAGTACGTGTGCGCACTTCAATTTAGTCCTGCAGAATCTATTGTGCCTCTTTATACTGTGGCAGCCACACAGAGAGAGGGAGAGAGTGTGAGGGAAAAAAAAAAAAAAAAAAAGGATAGAGAATCTACAATATCCAGTCTCCTGGGTCCTTTGGCCTGTAACCATAGCAACCCCATTCAGAAAGAACCCATGCCCCGGCAATCTTCACAAGATGCCACAAACACAGTCCCACAGTTAGGGTGTGACGGATAAAGACAGAGTTGAGGTGAGCGAACAGTTGCGGTGAAGTGGAGTCTGCGGGATTACTGCGAGGAGGCTGCGGCACCAAAACGACTGCTGTGACATCAAAGCTAGCGTACGCTTGCTTCAATAGAGATTAGCTTTGAGAGGCTAATCCATGTATTTGACATGCAAGCGACTGTGGTGATAGTTTGGATTTTTTTTCATGCAGTAGATTAGGGAAAGCCTGTGTGAGTGCAGACAAAGAGATGCGAGCAACAAGCGTGCGCACACGCGCCTTAATACAAACAGTCATGATCCCACACACACGAGAAAAAAACTGACACACTGATTACATGCTTACACGTGCATGTAATATCTTTATGATAATGATATTTTTTTGCCGTACACACAAACAAATCTTCAGACAGAGAATCCTTATTTATGCACACATTTCTTTTAGCTTTATTTGTTCGTTTTCTGCATCATCCTTTTCACTGAAAGTGTAAAAATATAACTTTATTTTACTATCTTAAGTGTTCCTTATTAGTCTCGTTCTTATCTAAGGCCCACTGCATTCCTCCGTTTTCCTAAAGGGGTTAGTTTGATATATTTTAAATAAAAACAGTCTTACTTTTTGAACTGGCAGAGCTGTGGTCCGATGCTGACAGACACGTAGCTGCCGGCGTTGAGGTAGCTCCCCTCAATGGTGACGCGCGTGCCGCCTGAAATGGGCCCCTGGGACGGCTGGATCCGGGTGAAGAACGGAGTCTGCAAAGAAAAGAGGAAAAAAATATATATTAAAAACATGTTTGTTCTTATTAGCTCAGTTATGATTTAGTCCACTATTTAAATTTCTTGGAATCTGTCATTTCAACACAGCCCTGAGCAAAAACAGTGGTGAAAAGTATGGCACACAATGGATATGCATAATTCATATGATAAATCTTTGTAATTGTGGTAAAACAACAACAACAAAACAGAACACACAGTTTTTCATAAATGTGTCACATGCAACCATAAGTGCTAAATGCTAGCACAGAAGTGCCAACATGAGATCTAGCACATTTAAAAACACTGTGAACCTCTTATGATATAAACCTTTGCACAGTTACTGGAGATGCCTCAACAGTGGGAGTGTTTCTTGATTTGTCCCGGTCTACAGAGGAGAACCAAGAAAAAAAGAGTTTTTGAAGCCTCCTTGCCAGGGTCCTTACCACAAAGGTGAACGGCCGTGGTGACAGGGCTCTATAGTCGTTGACGCAGTCTCTCACACACACCTCCACCTGAGCCTCTTGGACCCTGTAGCCGGTAGCATCGTTCAGCAGACAGACTATTCTGCATATGGAGAGATTGTTTAAATCCAGCTTCAAACAGAAGCCTCTTCATTCATCATAATGTCACATATTCACAGTGTAGGACACACAGTACATGCTTTAGACACAGTAAAAAAAAAAAAAAGGAGCGAATGGTCAGCCGCGTGACCACAGTAGTCTCTGTGCAGACTTCACACTGCACCAAAATGCTTCACACTATAGATCTCAATCTGCAGTTCAGGAGTAGAGATAGAAAAAAAAAAAAAAAGTATCCAACTAGGGAGTGATGCAGAGATGTCAGGAATAATGTGCAGAATAACTGATGTGTGTGTAATATTTGAATAGAGATGCCCTCTATCTCAACATGCATCATTTCCCAACTAACTGCACTTCAGAGAGATTGTTTGATCTGTGTGAACTCAATTCCTCAGCCGTGTAGGACCCTGCAGAGGAGTAAATGTCAGTATGGAGGGATGAAAAAAAAATAAAGGAAAGAGCATATGTAGAGAGTAATGGAGGGGAACGACAGATGGAATTTACAGACGAAAAAAAAAAAAAAAAAAGCCTGATGTCACTATCCTTTCAGCTGCTGAATGCGGATGCACCTATACACAAATGTGTTCTGGTTGACATTTTTTCTGTCCTTTGATAGGCCAGGATCAGAGACGTACACGTTGCAGCTTCCTCTTTGTGTGCGTGTCCTTGAAATTATGTGTGATTCTGTGAGAGAGTGATTTTGGTTGTCTGTATGTGCCTGCAAATGTATTGATCTGTCGTTGTAGGCTTTGTGAGCAGAGATACAGTGCTGTGAAAAAGTATTTGTTATGTTTTTGGATATTTGTCACATTTGCATGTTTCAGATCATCAAGCAAATGTTAATGTTAGACAAAGATAACCTGAGAAAATACAAAATGCAGCTATTAAAGGAAGATTTAATTTATTACAGGGGAAAGCTTTCCAAACCTACCTGGCCCTGTGTGAAAAAGTAATTGCTCCCTAAATATATTAAGTGGTTGTGCCACCCTTGGCAGAAAGAACTGCAATCAAATATTTGCAATAACTGGCAATGAGTCTTTCACATCACTGTGGAGGAATCTTGGCACCCCCTTCTTTGCAGAATTGTTTTCACTCAGGCACGCTGGAGGGTTTTCCAGCATGAATGGCCTGTTTAGGGTCACACCAAAGTCCAGACTTTGACTCGGCCACTCCAAAACCTTCGTTTTGTTTTTACAGCCATTCAGAGGTGGACTTGCTGGTGTGTTTAGGGCCATTGTCCCGTTGCATAACCCAAGCATGCTTGAGCTTCAGGGCACAAACTGCTGGCTGGACAATCTCCTTCAGGATTTTCTAGTATAGAGCAGAATTCATCCTGATGCAGCAAAGCAGCCCCAGACCATCACACTACCCCCACCATGTTTGACTGTTGGTGTGATGTTCATTTTATGAAATGCTGTGTTAGTTTTAAACCAGATGTAATGGGACACAAACCTTTTCCAAAAGTCTTGAGGATCATTAAGATGATTTTAGGCAAATGTGAGACGAGCCTTTGTGTTATTTTTGGTCAGCAGTGATTTTCTCCTTGGAGCTCTCCCATGGATGCCATTTTTGCCCAGTCTCTTTCTTATTGTTGAGCCATGAACATTGACCTTAACTGGGGCAAGCTGCTATCGATGAGTCATCGATGAGCTCTTGGAGTAGTTTTGGTAGCCAAGTTTTCTCCATGTGTGGATAACGGCTCTCACTGCGGTTCACAGCTTTGTAACTCCTTCCAGACTGATAGATGTCAGTGACTTTGTTTCTCACCTGTTCTTAAGTTACTTTGCGTCGTAGCATGGTGTGTTGCTTTCTGAGATCTTTTAGCCTGCGTCACTTTGTCAGACATGTTGTGTTTAAGTGATTTCTTGTTTCAGCAGGTCTGGCAGTAATCAGACCGGGGTGTGGCTTGTGAAATGAAACTCGGTTTTCCATTTTATGATTTATGATTTAAGTGGGCGGGTGAGGGAATTACTTTTGGCTTGAATAACTTTTTCCCCTTAATAAATCATCATTTAAAAACTGCCTTTTGTATTTACTCAGGTTATCTTTGTCTAATATTAAAATTCTAGGAAATCAGGAATAAGGCAAATAATTTCCCTCAACACTGTAGACGTGGGCCTTTTTACCAATTTGTGTCTGTGTGCACATGCATGCATACTGCACGTGCGCGCTCTGCCCCTTAACTTACCTTTCGGCACTCACGTACTCTTCCTCAACAGGCACACAGGGCACCTTCCCCAACCTGACGCCCATCTGGATGTCTCTGAACTGCAGACCCAGGTTTTCCCCCAAGATGGTCACCCTGGTTCCCCCTTGTCGAGGCCCGGTTTCAGGGAATAACTACAACAGCAAGACAGTGGAGGGCAGATATCAGAAAAAAATGAAGTGAAGGAAATAAAAACACAAAAAAGCCAATTTTTTAACCTTTTTTTTCACCTTTTTATTTCCACCCTATATTTAAATTTGCATAATTAAACATACTCTCATTACGTCTCAAAGATTTCTCTGTTCAATTAGTCTTAAGTCCTAAAATGTTCCTCAAAGAGCATAAATGTACAAGAAAAGACCCAAATATGCACACACTTTATACTGAACTGCCTATATCTGTCGATTTAAGTTATAATGAAGAAGAATCGCCCTCCCGGCTTTGAAAAGCACTGAAAATGAGTTAAAGAGAGGGCATAAAAACCACCAAACACCGGTGTATAGAACCAAACTGGCATCATCTCCATTTAATTGAAACTTATTATGGCGGCTTGGCTTCATCGATGGGGCTGTGGATGTGTAACGCTCAGTCGCGTCGACGAATCATAATGTGATTTATCTAACCAGATTATGGCGCGTAACGGGGACAGGTGTGGTGTGACAAAACAAATATGGTGACTGATGGACGGTAGTTGTCACTGACACACACACACACACACACACACACACACACACACACACACACACACACACACACACACACACACACACACACACACACACACGAGTTGTGCAGACATGCACACACAAACCTAATCCCTAACAAGCATCACGAGGTAATTATGTGTAATCTGTCCATTGCCCTGTTCTCCTGCAGTGCTTGGCTGAGCACAGAGCGCAGTGTGGAAAAGCAAACTCAGGCGACATTATGGAGGCACCGCATTATTATACTACAGACAGTACCTGACAACGGACCTTGACAAATGGAGATTTTAGCAGCGCGGGGATGAACAATCTGTCTTCCCAGACACTTCAGATTTAATTCTAGATGTTTGCATGGAAGAAATAAGCTGAGATCCAAAACGTTTTCTGCACCGTGCTTCAGAAAAAAGCAAAGCTAAAACAGCTGGAAGTTAAATGCCTTGCTCAAGGGTAGCGTTCTAGTTATCGATGTGGGGAATTCTTTCACATGCTGTCCACCTGAAATTGTTCAGGGCTTGCATAAACAGCCTCCTGCACGGGCTCAGGAACACTTCTGAAAACTAGTCTCAGCTTCTGTGTTTCCAAAGTTAAAACAAGAACCTGAACCCCTGCTGCCTTCTCTGGGCTGGGTCCTATTTAATAAGGACTGGTGTGAAGTGGAAAACTGGCCTGTGGTCTGACCACTATAGACTGAAATTTTGGTGTTATAGCAATGCATTAGCACACGTGTCAGTGGTAACATGCTCAATAACATTTACAGGTTTTGGGGGTAAGACGTGCTGCTATCTTTTTCAGGAAGGGTCTGGCTTATTTCAGCAAGACAATGCCAAACCACGTGCGTGCCTAAATTGAATAAAATAAATTGTATAAAATACATGCCACATTATGAAATGAAAAATAAGACAAGGGAAGGAAGGGAAAGCCCTGAACTGGAGGCAAAAATGCCCCAGTGCAGGTTTTTTAACCTGTTTCTGGTATTGATCTCTCAGGTTTAACCTCTGACATACCGTCTTTTTACTATGTCAACAGGGTACAAATGCTCTTTAACTTATCAACTTTTGTTTTTAATCATAATTTTAAAGATTTTATCAGCTTATTAAAGCTAACATAGTCACCTAATGACTCTTTTACATGAAGGCTAACAAATGAAAGACTACCAGACAAACCACACTTTAGAGCCAATTAAATGTAGAGAAGGAAAAATCACAGCACCGCTGGCAGCATTATCCTATCATATAAAGAGACATAGTTACTATGCATAAACACACCATCACCAATAAACATAGAGCTGCTGCAACCGAGATTGCTTGTGTTTAAGAGAAATAAACATTTCACTGACTGAATATATCTTTATGATGATTAGACATGAGATGATTGTGTGTTTGGGTTTGTAAATGGATCCTTTACATGCTGCCATAAAAAAGAAAAGAAAAAAGTAAACTGAATTAAAATACTGGAGGGGGAGTCAGAACATTCTGGCTGGGTATAACGCTGCTTACTATTTGGAAGCTTACTCGCATTGGAACCTCAGGCGCCAGCGGAGCCTCGGTACTTTGGTCCCAGAAATACGATAGCTGGTAAACACTGACCAGAGCGAGTAGCCATCAAGCTCCAGGGTACGATATGGACAACAGATGTCAGGGTGTGGAAATGGGCCTTCAGATGGTTTTGGAAGAATGGAACCATGATACCACAAAACACAATATGAGCTAGCCACCCAGCCCTGGGATATAAACACTGGCAGAGCCACAGAGAGAGAAGCAACAGAAAACGAGAAAGAGGAGTGCTTTTAAAGGGATTTCCACCATTATGTGAGGGTGGCATTCAGAAAGGGACCAGTGATGACTATGGAGCCATATACTATCACACCATAAACACACATAATGGTCCCCAGGCCATGGCAAAAACCTTGCATGGGAACATACTTTTAAATAATACTGTCCAAGAAAGTGGTGTTACCCCGGAATTTTCTCTGTGTTTGTCTGAATTCCTCCAAAATACAGCTTTTATTTGTAATTAGGCTTAAAGGTGGACGTACATTCACAGCACTAGAGTACAGGCTTGGAAAAGCATATGGGGCTAGACACACAGCTGCTTGTGCATCAATTTGAAACAAAAATACTACAGCTGTGTTTCATAGAGGCTAGTATGGACACGTGTGTGTATATATGTATCTAGGTTTCCTTATGCTTCTGTGTTTCCATGTGCAGCTTTCTTAGTAAGGCATTAACACTGACGAGAACTGAGGTGAAACTTTCACCCAACTCATCTCGGTGCTTAATCTGTCTTATCTTCTCATATTTCATTTAGGAGACAAAGAGTTAGGGAATCTTTGTGCACAGTGTCACTGCATGCACACAGCATGATGAGTTCCAGAGAAAGGAAAACCTCAATAAAGCCACAACACTTTTGTTGAGTGTTTCCAGCTGTAAGTTAATCAGTGGACCACTGTTGGACCAATTGTTCTGATTTATATTCTACCAAAGGCTTCTGTCACACCGGCCTAGAGACCGTTTGGCAACTTCTGGTCAATAGAGAAAAATTTGTATTTCCCCGATTGGTTGGCAAGTGGCTTCTGGAGGGTGCTGGCTGAACCACCCCTTAGTTATGCTGCTATAGGCCTAGGCTGCTGGGTGGTTCCCATAATGCACTGTTTCTTTTCATTCACCTTTTTTACTCTGTTTATACTTCACTCTGCATTTAATCATTGGTTATTATTAATCTCTGTCTCTCTCCCCTCAGCCCAGCCGGTCACAGCAGATGACCCCCCCTCCCTGAGCCTGGTTCTGCTGGAGGTTTCTTCCTGTTAAAAGGGAGTTTTTCCTTCCCACTGTCACCAAGTGCTGCTCATAGGGGGTCGTTTTGACTGCTGGGTTTTCTCTGTACTATTGTAGGGTCTTTACCTGCAATACAAAGCACCTTGAGGCGACTGCTGTGATTTGGCGCTATATAAATAAAATTGAATCAAATTGAATTGAATATAACTTTAAGCTACTATGAATGAAAGAATGCAATGAATCGTATATGTATTTGTTATATTTGTCTACCATTATAAAATTCCTCTGACATGGGAAAGTGAATTTCTACTGGAACCTCAGTAAATCTCGAAAGTATAAAAGTGTGGCACCACAGAAAATGATAACCAGTGCTCAGTGAGCCTGTGGGCATGCAGAGGCGCCACAGTGTGGAAATGGGACCTCAAGCAACTTTGGACTCACGTTGCACTGATTTGACACAACACAACCGTTCCCTGGGTTCTAGCACAGACACCCTGAAGCTGTAAATGGACCTCATGTGTTTTCTGATGTAACAGAACCGCATTTGCGCTCTAACACACAAGTCTTAAGACCTGCCAGCAAAAAGACTAGCAGATGTAATTGTTCCACATGACAAACCAAACTGATCTAGGAACACAAATGCTAGAGGACTCATACTAGCAAAACATAGTGTCTGCCAGCTACTAACCACTAACCACTGAACTCTGGAGCTGATCAGCTCACAGTCTAACGCTGAATCTGAGGGTTTTGCTATGTCTCCTTTATTCAGTCTGACACTGTTTGGTGTAGTAGGATTTAAATTTTGACCATAGTTTTCTGCAAAGATGATAAAAACTGAATCTCCTTCCACCACGTCAATTATTTTGCCATCACAGCTAAGAAAGAAATGACCACTACATTTGTAGTGTTGGCCCGTTCTAACATATCATATAACATGAATGGAAAACAAATCCACTAAATCTCATTGCATTATTTCTCTCCCTTTGTTTGGCCACTTCTTTTAAGTACCGCTGACCAGGAAGCACTTGGTGGTAAAGTACTGGGGCGTCACTCTGCGGTGACGTGACCTTTTATATTACAGACCTAACCACACAGTAGCCACATCAAATCATTAGTATTACAGCAGTGGTTTCCTCATAGTCTGCCATCCAGCATCTACACACATTTTATTTGTGGGCACAATCCTGCTGTGGGCTGAGTGGTAACCAATAGCGCACGGGGCCATGGAAGACCAATTAAAACTGGGAAAGTTATGCAGTTTGAGAGTTCTGCTTTGGCAGAAACAAATATTCTTTTTACATTGTTCACTGTTCAGCTATTTGAAAGGGTTCACAGACTACAATAACATTAAAGGACTCTTGTTTTCAGTGGCATCAACTACTTACAGTATATTGAGAGACGTTGCAGCCTGGAAGCTGAAACTTTGAAGCTCTAGGATGCAGCTTTTGCTGTGTGTCCAGTTTAACCCGTTAAGTGGGTCACTGTGAAGTCAAAATTCTAATCTAGACGTTTAAGGGACTTTTATCTCAGACTGCACAGTAATTTTGCTTGTTACAGTGCTCACTGGGTCAGTTTAGGAATGCCACAGAATCTCGCCTTTTTGTGGACTGAGACATAACAGACTACATGTTGTTATGTCATGCTTGCTATTTGTCACGATACCTTGCGAGTTTCAGCAAAAGAATGTAAACAGACGCTGGCGATCGAAGCGGTGTGTACCACTAGCCGCTTCATTCCACCTAGCCTCACCAGCAACATCATTCCTCTGTTGCTTTTCCATGTTTATGGTAGATAAAGGAAAAAAACATTTAGTGGTCAGTTTCACTCACATTCCACGACCTCCCTTTGCTACATCGCTGGCAGACACTTCATGTGTGGTCGCCCCTCCTTGATTCACATTGTTTTTCCCCCATTTTGGTTTTGTGCATGATATTCTACAGTAGGTCAGGCCATGATCAGTGTGAAACTGTATCGTCCAAAAATA
Organism: Archocentrus centrarchus; assembly: GCF_007364275.1. Classification (NCBI taxonomy): domain Eukaryota; kingdom Metazoa; phylum Chordata; class Actinopteri; order Cichliformes; family Cichlidae; genus Archocentrus; species Archocentrus centrarchus. The sequence goes on along the minus strand of NC_044352.1, from coordinate 30,291,115 downwards.
AATACAAAATCAATATTCAGATACTACTTGATACTAAAAATTACTATCGGGTTAGATACTCATTTGCAACAATATCAACACCAACATTGCTGGCTTTGCCTCCTCCAGATGACACACAACTTCACACAGCAACACTGCAGGCAGGCAGACACACAGCCCCTCCTCTCACTAGCAGCTCAACAGGACAAGAACACAGCCTACCTTACCCACTCTATCTGATCAGCAACAAAGTATTGTGCCAAACCACCAGAAGCACAGAAATAAACAGGGCTAAACAGGGAGTCCAGCTGAATACATTTGCACAGAACAGCACTGTTCTGTTTATTGCAAAAAAAAAAAAAACTCTTAAGTTTGTATTTTTTCACCTTTCGTATTGAGATATTTTTTTCATAGATATCAGTATCACATTTGCATTTTGCACAAATTTGTATCAAAAACTTTAACAGCCACATTTGGTGCAGTACCAGAACTGTTCTGGTGGAAAGGGTTAAGACTTTCTCTGGCTGCCTGATGTGTGTGTCGTATTGCACGTTATCAATGCAATTTTTTTTGTCACCTTATCCTTTCTCTGGAAAAAAAAAAAAAAAGCCAAATAAAAGGACAGTGATCACAAAAACTTGACAGCGTTATCACAGAGACTAATGAACCCAGTTTACATTAAAATAATGATGATGACCAAAATCGAACTTAAATCGAAGCTTCTGCACTTCTGAAGGTCTAACATGCAGCATTTGCTGTCCAGTTTAACCTTTTAAGCCCTTAAGTATGTAAACTTTAAATAAGAAAGGCCGGCTCACATAGACTGATTTCACAGAGTAACACTCAGCTGTCATACTGTATGCACTGCATGGTTTACCAAAGAATCACTTTTTGTGGCTGTGTTAATTATGCTGTAATAAGTCAACAAAATAACTTGCATGAACAGAACTGGAAATTATAATAATAATGGATCAACCTAAAAAAAATAAAGCTCCTAAAGTTATAACTTGTGATAAAATTAATATCACCTACAGGCAGAAAGACTGCGAATGAAGAGAATAAAAAAACATCTGCTATTGTCTCCATATCAGGGTGTCTTTGAGTCTCTACTTTTATTTATCTTTTATATATCTTGTTAGACATTTATTAGTCTGTTTCACACAACCTGTACTATTATCATAATATGAAAACACATCACTCACACAGCCTCTCCTTCTCATTTATGGCAACATAAAACAAACATGCTGGAAGCCTCCACATTCACAAACAGGCTGACTCAAATATGCACAGACAAATACACACACGCACAGCATTGATGATGTTTGAAAACACACATTCGTACTAACAAAGTGAGAACAAGCTGTGAAAAGAAACTAGAAAAGCAACTTAAGTAAAACAAAGGCAAATGAGTGATAATGAGCTGATAACACAGATTTAACAATTAATATGAAGAAAGTGTGACTTATATGTTATAGCCACTGGAATTGAGCTCAGACATTTCATTACTTGTGTAAAAAAATTAAAAAAGCAGGCTTGAATGCCCCTGAGGTCAAGTTGAAGACCAAAGCTAAACCCTGAGCTTTACAATCCTCTACATCAGTACATGTACAGACAGTGGCACACAAAAACCACCGTAACTAAAAGACAGTTTAAAAAAAAAGAAGCAAAACCAAACAAACTTTTACGTGGCTCTGTCTCTCCGGAGTAGCAGTTTGATGTAATAGTGAGTAATAATACCATTTCTGTGCCAAGGGCAGGCACAAGGTCCCATCATGTGTGTGTTTTAATAGCAACACATTAAAATGGAGCAGCTTTCATTCTGGGTTCAGGACACGTAGGGCTTTCGTGACCACGGGGGCTTCAACAAAGAGAGCTGACGCAACAGCCTATCAAGGTTCGCCGTGCCTTGGATCTCCACAGGTGACATGACTGTCTTCACGAGTTGACAAGATTACGCTCAAAGAAGCGGCGCTGCGTTTCGTCGCAGGCGATTTTAGAGCCGTATATCGTTGGAAGCAGTTTTGATCAGAAGAGTTTCGTTTGGCTGTCGTGGTTGGTGGACGTTGGTGTTGGAGGATTTTCTCCCCTTTTCTTTCCAGTGATGTACGCCTCACGCAGCACTGCATGTACTTATCCTGCATTCACTTTGAAGCCTCAAAAATCTGTCTACATTTGCATCGGTGGAATACTAAACTGCCTTCAGAGTATCTTTACATTTCAATTCAAATAGCAAGTGAAAGATAAAGATTTTAGTAAACGTTTTGAACCTACTGCACACCGCAGGAAACAACATGAGAAATTACAGATTCTTAATTATTAATTAATTTATTTATTAAAACTCTGGAATCATTACTTGTTAAATTATAACAGATTAAGTCCTGTCATATCCAATTTTTGTGTTTTTAAGAGTAAACCCTTTCATTTTACATAGTAAATAAAATATAAGACAAAAAATAAGTAGTTTAATAGAAACAGAAATGTACTGAAGAAAAGAGGATACTTTTAAAATGTTATTTATGAATCAGATTTGTCAAAAGACTGCTACATCAACAAAATTCAAAACAGAGGGTTAAACCTGTTGTCGCTCCTAAAATCGACCCCAGCTAAAACAGTTTACTGCTTTTTGCAGGAATTGTTCAAAAATTGTGTTGCGGATTTGGTTTGGTTAGTGGTGGCTCATATTTGTTTCCAATGCAGAATCGAACGCCATGTTGTTGAGCAAATCATCATGAAAAGATGCTGCCCACCCCAGATTCCTCTGGAAAGTTTTGCTGTGATTTGGAGCACACTCAGACTCATGCGAAAGGTCACCAGGCTCATTCCTCGCTTTCCATCTACCTGGAAACTGTTTCACATTAACTGTAGAAAATGTGGCGACTGAGTCTGTGTGTTGCATTTTATTTTGGCGTTGGTGCATTTGTGTGGGAGGGCGTCAAAAAAATGCTTTTAATTGCGTGCGGTACCCACACAGAGTAGATCAGACACCTGTAGAGTAATAGATGCCATTTACGCTCACATTCCAACAGACATACACTTAAAAATGCTAAATGACCCCCATGAACACAGAAATGACACAGTACTCCAAACTCAAGTACACAGTGACAACTGTCAACAAGCTGCTACGCACAGCCAGACAAACATCTAAAACTATATTAGCATGCTCCCTCTCATATACTCTATCAGTACATCTCAAAGCCTGTCATGCTCACAGTGGGTAATGACTTTTAAGTGTGCAGTCTTAGCAAGCAGACAGCTTACTTACCTTGGTGATTTTGGGGTGGGTGCAGCGGCTGTTTCCAGATGTGGCATGCATCCACCCTCCGCCTTCTGCCAGCTGCAGCGGGAGGTGGGAATTTCCTCCTCCGGTGCACTCCTGCCTGAGGGAACACTTCTTGTCCTGGACGCACCAACCACATTCAAATCTGGGGTTGGCCTTCAGGCACATACCGCAGCTGTCCCGCAATGCCCTGCATTTGTACAGGTGGGCTGGTGAAGAGATAGAAAGAGTTGAAGAGAGTCAAGATATGAGGGGAGCTCTAATCAAACATTACTGTCAAGTAAGTGCTGTAGAGGATTGAACGGGTGAACAACAGTCATAATACCCACTACATTTAAGTTGGTAAGAAAACTTAAGGGGCATTCATTTATTTATGGTTATGACATGTAGACTATCAGACAAATAACATGCTAGTTATCCAGTTTCCAAAATCAGTGTGTTATCTTGAAATTTAGCATCTAATATTCTAACTGAGGCCTGCAAATTCTGAGATGTAACTTCAGTTTCTGGCAGCATTGCACTCTCTGAGCACCGCACCTCTGACCTCAGGGTGAATTTACTGGGACGTCAGCTTCTGGGAAGATTGGCAACTGTCTGGAATGTTTTCCACTTACAAACAGTCTTTCTCTCTGTAGAATGATAGACTTCAAATTATTTGGAAATGCCCTTATAACCCTTCCCAGACTGACGGGCAGCAACAATTACTTCTTTAAGATCATTGCTGATATATTTCCTCCTTGGCATTGTAACACACACCTGAATGCTCCAGACCAGCAAACTGCCAAAACTTCTTTTACAGACATGGTCACACTTGCTGATGATCAGTTAATCAAGTGCATTTGATTAGCAGCACCTGGATCCTACTTATCCTCTTAATTCCTATGAAAGCAGTAAAGTTATGTTTAATTTTTCTCACACTGCTTCTGCATTTTGGCTTCATTTTTGTTAACTAAATAATGACACAGTGCAACATGTCAAGTGTTGTTTATCCAAGGTTGAAATTACCTAATTTGAAGACCTGCTAAGGACCAGATTATTTTTATGATATCCTGACATGTAAAACCTCAGAACTTTCTTGATTATCATGAACATCAATAGATTCTTTTTTTTGAGGAAAAAAAAAAACATTTATTAATAATTTAAAAAATCTTTCACAGAGTTACATTCCCAGTATTTTATGCTAGGCTATGCTAACTAGCCACTGGCTTATTCTTCATTTAGCTCAAGCAACTACTCACCTAACTTTTAATTTGAGAAAGCACTCCAGCACATTTCCAAAAACAAATGCTTCACTTATGTATTTCAGTTCTGTAGTACACAACTGTATGTCTTACTAAGCATCTGTCATGTTTTTGCATTTTGAGAAACTTTATATTCTGCATGATGCTTATGAAATATTTGATGAACAGAAAGTTTTGTAAGTTGTGAATTTGAAAGAAAGCAAGAGTGGTTAAAAAAAAAAAAAAAAAGCAATCAGGAGTTTCAGTGTATGAGGATGAGAAAGAGCAATGGAACGGCATAAATGAATGTTAATCACCCACACCAAACCTAAAACCTTCAGTAGGTGATTATTACCACTGCGAGGCTGCGCCGATGAGAAAATAACTGTTTCCGCAGATAAATGGAGGGGAAAAAAAATTAACAAGCCACCAAGAGGGATATCACAGAAATTAATTCAACAGGTAATGTCTTCAAACGCCAATAGGGAATTGATAATTTGTTGTGTAAAAAAAAAAAAAAAAATTCCCTCAACTCTGCAGAGTGGAAAAAGTCATTAAAAGTAAAAAATGAATAAATAAATAGATAAATAAATAAATTAAAACCTCAAACACCTAAGAAGTTGGAGGAGAGGGAGATGAAAGGAAGCGGGGAGGAGGGGGAGGATAAATTTTAGCTGCGCTTGTTAACAAAACAGCAACAAGAATTGTTATGAATTTAAAGATGGTGTGGGGCCCCGGGGAGGCCGAGGGAATCAGAGAAAACACCAAGCCAAAAAAACTGGGAGAAATTGAGAGGCAGAGAGAGAGCGAGAGAGAGAGAGAGAGAGGAACCTTATTCAAAAGAGAACGTGAGAGCCCGCGCAAACAAGACAGCAAAAAGTACCAGAAATGCTTCAATTTTTTTTTTCTTTACTTCTGTTTTGTCATCTGCTTATCGCCATCATAATTATCTCAGTTAAAACCTGCCGGCAGGTTTGTTTGCAGTCACACCAGTTAAACTGATGAAGTGGAAAAGCAGCGACGGGGGGAAAAAAAAAGCATGAGAACATGTAAGGATCTCCTCCCACCTCCTACTCTTTGTCAGCCAGACGGCAGCCGGACTTCAAAGCGAGCCTGTTCCGTATCCATCTGCCCGCCTCGGCCCTCAGCTCGGCCTAATCTGATTAGCTACGGCTCAGCTTAAAAGTAGCGCGACGCTAATTACTCTGAATCAAATGAATGATTTAATTAACATTAACATCTCCACTTTACACCAGGGCAAATCTGGGCCGGCGCCGAGCGGCGCTGCCTCAGACGAATGACATGGCTCTGATTCAGGAAGAAAAAAGACAGGGACAGAACTGGGAGGGATTATTAGAGGATGGAGAGAAAGAAAGGAGGAGAAAAGGAGGAGAAGGCATTTATAGGAATTGTATGAATGAGGACAGATGCTTTTAAAGAGTATCAGAGGTGTATTCTAATGCAAACCGCTACCCTCGGATGCTGCCTGCACAAATTCCCAGCCACCTTGTGAGTTGAGTAGCAAGCACTGCCACCTCCAAGTCACAAAAACAGGAACATTTGTGTCAAGTTCACACTCACACATACACTGCATCTAAGATCATTGGATTTCACACTCTCTGAGAAAAACACCACTATGTTTCATGCAAAGCACTCGCTGTGGCACACAATCCCGGAGGCCTGATTCGCAAGAGTTACCTGGATAATGTTGCCATACCCTCACGTCTGAATAATTGGATGTCAAAAACCCTATTATGAGTTTTATTCGAGGTTAAACCTGCAAAAACGTGTTTAAAAAGATGTGCTCTATTCATAATTTGTAAGAATGCCCCCCCCCCCCCCCCCCCCCCCCCCCCCCCCAGCTCACGCCTGTGAAGTGTGTTTATTTTCAAAGTATCAACAGTGAGCTGTGAGGAAATGTGGGGATTAAAGGTAATATTGGATTCTGTGATAAAGCACAGATGCTAACCTTAAATAGCATAAGCATTGTTACATTTCAGTCTTTTCTACACTTTAATATATTTGCTCTAATTCTCATTTATTTCAGCCTTGTGTGTTTATAACTGTTGCTGCTATTGTTGCTGGCATTGTGGATCATGCTGTTTGCACTTACAGGCCTCAGCTGAAGACTGTTTACCAGGGCAGAAAATACAAGCTCCCTGCTGCACTCTAAGAAGTTATATTGCATTACATTAATCATTTTTAAAAGTTTGTCTTTTGACTGACAGAAAACAGAATTTAGCCTTCCAGAAATGGACTTTTTGCTAACTGCATTAGGGATCTCCATCCGGCCACTTGTCCGCTGACCTTATTACCTCATGCTGGTTTATGTGAAGCTGGATTTCTTCATTGTCATCCAGTACTCAAGAGTTCAGTGATGGGAAACACACGAGCAGCAGAGTTGATTTAAAGCACCAAAACGGTGTGTGCCAAAGAACCTGTAAGCATTTTAATCTCTTTACAATTTATTACCAAAGCCTCTCAAATCCAAACAGCAACGTTCCCTAACCAAACTGGAATAAAACTATTTCCAACTTCAGAGCACTTTTCTACTCTGACTGAGCACTCAAAGCGCTTCTACAACATGTTTACAATCACCCATTTATACATGCACTTCCATATGAAGCTAAGTGCTTACTGTCTTCCATTCACACGCATTCACTTGGGGTTCATTATCTTGCCCAAGGATACTTTGGCATGCAGCCCAGAGCAGCCAGGAATCAAACCGTCAACCTTCCGAAATTAATCAATAACAAGACGGAACCAATTTTTCTGTTCAGGAAAATAAATGACTGTAATTTATCATCTTAATCAAAAATTAATAATATGCTTTATTATTATTATTTTATTATTCTTAAAAAAAAATGATTTGGTAATCACCAATACTGTTAAATTTATTTACTGGAATATTATAGCCTTACATACTATCTAAACTGCTGCTGTGTTTAAGACTTCAGCTTTGTTTTATTGCTATAACTGTAGTGCTAGCAAATCTTATTATTACATTGCTTTTTCAGAACATGGATGTCCCAACAATGTGCATTATTTGATAGAGTAGGTCAAAGCACCCACAGGTCTTCTGATAAAAGTTCCTTGCTTACTACTCATCAGAGTTATAAAGTCATTAAATCTATAGTTAAAAATTACAGTAATGTATCCATCAAGTTGGCTGCATCAAAATGAGATTATTTATTTTGCTGCGACAGCTACAACACCACGCTGCGCATGCTAAACACAAAGTGTTTAATCCCCAGAGAGGATGTCTCAGCACAGACAGAAAACCTTAAAAGAGGAAGTTTTATTTTTTTTTAAAAAAAAAACAAAGAAGCACAGAGAAGAATTAGGTTGTGACTGATGTGCAACTAATTTTCGAGCAATCTGCAAAAAAAGAACAGCAACGTCTAACAGCTATCAGAAGGAGGTCAGGCATAACAGAACGGATGCCGGAGTAAAATGTGCAAGTGTGTCAATTTAAGAAAAGCAAAGTAGAAAACAGAAAGGAGCAGAGCAGGACGGGTTAGTTAATCTGACTCTGCACGTGCATGCGCAGCAAAAGACTGTATGACACACTCGAGAGCAAGACTTTTATTATCTTGTGTAATGGGACGTCTAAAATCATTAGCCTCTACCACCCAATATATTACACTTGATAAAGAATTTTAAATTGGTAATTGTTTTCCACTTCATGCACAAATAGAGATTAAAAATAATAAATCCCATCCCTCCATGTCGCTTTCTGTTTTTCTTTATCAATCCCTTTACTCACCCCCCCCCCCACCCCACCCCACCCCCTGCCATTACGTAGTGCATTTATCAACCTGTCATCCACCCATCGCTCTTCCTCTTCATCCTTTCTTCTGCCTATTGCTTCTCCATTTGTTTATCTTCCTCTCTAACATCCATCCCTATTAATTTCTGTGTTGGGACGTTTGTTTGTTATCATCACTATCCATCAATCACTCCCTCTGGCCCTCTTTTCTTTTTTTTAAATCCCTAAGACAAGAACAGTGTTTTCCAAACCACTGCTACACTTTCACCTTTCTCCCTGATGGTCTGTCAAAAATGAAATTGCAGATTTCATATGGAGGAGGACAGCTGCACACGCTGTTGTTGCTTCGCAGAAAATCATTACAGGCAAATAAACAAGCAGGGCCAATTCCCTGTCTTTTTTGGAGTAACAGTGCTTACATGCTTCCCTCAAGGGCAGAAGACAATAAAGAAAGAGGCACAAAGAAAGGAAAACTCTCTACCTTGAATGTCGAACGGGTTGTCGATGACAAAGTTTCCATTCCACACCACAGAAAGGTCAACTGGTAGGTCACTGATGTCACTGCCCTCGTAGTCATACTGCAGGGAAGAAAAGGAAAGACGAGGACTGTGTGAGAAATTGTTGTTCTAGGATGGATTAAATGCAAATTGCAAATTGTACGGGATATAGTTTCATCTGCATAGTGATTCACCCAGACTTGTTCATTGCAGTGAAACAGCCAAAGCAGGCACGCAAGCAGAAATCCATATCCACCAAAACAGACATATTTCATGAATGCACGTAGAGAAAAAAAACAGATGGGTTACAGTTGAATGGACATGGAAGAACGCAGGCGGGGGTGAGGAGATGAGCACGGACGAGGGGAGGAAGATAGGGGATGTGGGAAAGGAGAGGTGGTCAAAGACGGCAGGGGAGCCAGAAATCAAAGAGGGGTATGTGTGTGAGAGGACCTTATTCATTTACACATGAGCTAAGTGGTGGGATGAGGGTAAGCGAAAGATAAGATACGGAGTGGTGTAAAGTGAAATTGGCATTTCCAATTTGCTCACTGACACACTGGATTTGGTAGACGGAGCTCAGCCATCCCATATGGGCAATGGGGCCTGAGACACACACACACACACACACACACGCACGCATGCACACGATAGTCTGAACTTTTCTCTACTCTACTCTGGAGTTGATCTGCTGTTGTTTTCCCACATACACCTGGACAAAATTAATAACCTCTTTTTCCTAAAACACACAAAAAAAAGTTGGAATTGCAGTTTCTGTCAGGAAGACCTCGGATGGAAGTTATTGGGAAGAGGTCGAGGTAGACAATTTGATGCTGGAGTGTTTTAAAATGAGAATGAAAGCACTGTTTCTTTTGCTAAAAACTCAAAATGATTTCCTGATCTGGAGCTTCTTTGATGAAGCGTAGATTACGTTTGAACAACTGAAGCTACACGCCTAAAGAGGCAACAGACAACTCCATCCATACCAAGAAGGCAGACTTTGCTGTTAGTTAATCTAACTGTCATTTTTAAACCCTTTCAAGTCCCCAAATTCTCTCCATCAAGGAAATGGCTGTCCGAGCTTCACTCTTGGTTTACTTTTGGTCTCCCTCTTTGCCATCTCCTGCTTCAGGATTCATTTTCTTCTGCTGAGTAGACTCAGAGACAGTTACTCCAGCTGTTCCTCTGTCCACCACTTCATCTACTTGGGGAAAGCTGCCAAAAGTTACCAAGAGAACCGAGGTGTTGTTCTTTTTTCCAGATTTAGTTGTATGCACGTTTGTATCCTGAGGCTGACAGGACTACACAGTGAAAGCAATTAAAAGCTTATAGGGAACCAAACTAAATGCTGTCCTCGTTCTACGTATAACCACAACACGACATTGCACAATCAGCACTAGAGTCTTGAGTTATAAACGATGAAATAAATGGACATCTTGAAGAAACAGAAGAACACAAACACGGGGGGAAAGAAAAAGGGAACATTGTAAGCAGCCACAGAAGACAGAGCGTGGGAAGTCTGAATCTTTATTGAGACAATAAGATGATGTGATGAACACAGACCAATGAAACCACAGGATTCTGGGATGTCAACAACACCAGAGAGGAGAGATTCAACCAAAAGCACTTCTGCCACAAAGGAACAGCTGATTGAACATATTCTCTTCCCACTAGTTCAATGTGACCCTGATGCACCAAGCACGAGGTA